>NC_051322.1:85767581-86067581 GCF_015220235.1 Choloepus didactylus
ATTTAATTGTGATGAATCCTGTTTATCTTAAGATTGGATATTTTATTATCTATTGATATTTCATTATAACTAGAGCAAATATCTACCTATTATCTTCCCTTTGCTAACTTCTGTGCTATATACTCAAGTGATACAAAGTGAGTAATGAATCCTTGTCATAAAATAAAATATGTATGATCCACTTATATTTGCATTTTTATTTCTACTTTAGCAACAGTCATGCTTTTATTTACAACCTAACCTCTTTAAATAAAATGATTTTACTATTTTAGAATAAACTCAAAGTCTGTGACTACCTATAATGAATTTCAGCTTAGCCCCATCCTACAGTATACAAGTACAGCTCAGAGTAGGAATAACTCCTAACCATAAAAATGGACAGAAATATCCTTACTAGGAGGAGAATATTCTAGGAGAACAAGATATAATTTTGATGGAATGGCTACTCAATGAAAAAATGTGAAAATTTTTCACTTACAAAGCAATGTGTAGAATACATGTGAAGTTTCACATTGTATAATACATTCTATGTACATATAGAATGAAGAAAAGTCTGGTAATCTCAATTTACCCATCATGTTAAATTTCTCATACTGAGGAAATGTCAACACTAAAATCAAGGTGAAAAAGTGTTCAGCTGGAGTTCACACCAGGAATATCAGACTGGGAAAAATAACT
The DNA here is from genome assembly GCF_015220235.1 of Choloepus didactylus. Taxonomy (NCBI): domain Eukaryota; kingdom Metazoa; phylum Chordata; class Mammalia; order Pilosa; family Megalonychidae; genus Choloepus; species Choloepus didactylus. The sequence goes on from NC_051322.1 coordinate 85,768,260, forward strand.
ATCAAGATGCTTTACAACAAAATTCAGACATGAATTCTGAGTTTTTCCTTTTGACATTTTAATGAAAAATAAATTAAATGTAGGATTGTGAGGTGATCTGGAACTGATGAATGCAGACTTTTGTAATCAATTGTAGGCAAGGGTCAGAGTTCTTTTCAAGAGATTAGCACATGCACATATTTATGAGGGAAAACTGTGGCTGAAAATTCTAATTTTCAACTTCTATTTTTTCATACACTCTAAACATAATTATGATGACTAGGTTAAATCAGAAAATACCTTTAAGTGTTAACTGAAAAATGTACAAGAAAAGATGATCTTTCATAATTCTTACATACCATTAACAAGTATGTACAGAGCATAATGAACATAACATAGATAAATAACAGATAACTTTGGAGTCTTTTCTGGTGATAGAGACATTTTCCTTTTTAAATGTTTGTACTGGTCTTTCAACTTAAAATGGAAGTAAAATTAAATCTTAGAATAAAAAGATTTTAAGTCTTGGGTTATTTGGAGAAATGGAAATGGAAAATCCCCACAATCCTGATTGGGCATTTGCTCATGCCTTGCATTCAAATGTGTTGCCATTATCTATCTCCAGGAGGTTGGCTCAGGCAGTGGCAATGATGGGACACTTTCTAAGGGGGCTGAGGTGATGGGTGTTTTGGGCAGTTTTGGGCATGACTTGCCCACCTGACATTTGCCAGCCATGGGCTCTGTTCTAGGTTTGCCAATGCTGCCAGAATGCAAAATACCAGAAATGGATTGGCTCTTATAAAGTGGGTTTATTTGGTTACAAAGTTATACTATCTTTAGGCCATATCATGTCCAACTAAGGCATCAACAATAGGGTACTTCACTGAAGGATGGCCAGTGACATCCCAAAAATCTCTGTTACCTGGGAAGACATGTGGTTGGCTCTGTTGCTCCAAGGTTGTGTTTCAAGTGGTGTTCTCCAAATATCAGCATCAGCTTTCAACAGCTGTCTTTAAAATGTCTGTAAGCTGCAGTGGAAAGCTCCAGTATGAACTCCTATGAAGGGCTCTAGCAAAGTAATCAAGGCCCATACTGCATTGGCATGGTCACATCTACAGGGAAATTGTCTAATCAGTTATCAACCACAGCTTGGTGGGTCACATACCATTGGAAACAATCTCATCCAAAGCTTCCAACCTCACCAACATAATATATCCACCCCCAGAAGACTGCATCAAAGACATGGCATTTTTGGCAACATAATACATTGAAACCAGCACAGGCTCCAAGAATAACTCCATATCTCTGAACTCTGGATACACAGGGCTGCACCAGACATGAAAAGCTGCACCTATAATGTTGGCCAATTGGGATTTGAGGAACACCAGCCAGAGCCCAGCCAGAGCATGTTGCACATATGCAGTGGCTGTTGTGGCTGCCCCCTGGCAGTCCTTGCAACCCCTCAGCTGCCTGCAATGCAGCTGCATGGAGTGCTTCTTTCTCTCCCTGTGCTGCAAAACAGCAGGAGCTTGTGCACATCAGCCACCCAGAGTGATGCCAGCATTTCCACCTGCCTGCTGCTTGAAGTATGGTCACCAGTTCACCAGCATGGTTTTGAAGAAAATGTGTCTAGTAATATGGACCATAGAGATAGCTCAGATGTGGCCTTGAAAAGAAATGCTGAATGGGAGAAAAGCTGTCCTTGATTTAAAGTGACAGAGAGTTTTGTAAAATGAGTCCTGCTTTTGGATGGAAGGCAGAATTTGAAAATGTTGAGCTTGGATACTTAGCTGAAGAGATTTCAAAACTAAGAGTTGAAAATGCAGCCTGATTTCCCCTTGCAGCTTATAGTAAAATGTGAGAGGAAAGAGATATGCTAAGAATTGAAGGCTTGGGTACAAAGAAATAAGAAATCAAAAGATAGCAAAACTTGGGGCTACCAGGAAGTGATACCATAGAGGATAGTGCCCCATGTGAAGATTTAACCATACATGGAAACTGACTGCCATTTTGCTACAAGCCAGAATTGGAGAGGGTGTTATCAAGAAAGTATTTGTGGAAAGTCTGATTTTCTGAAGGTTTTGACCCCTGTATGCTTGCAGAAAGCCAACAATTGTTTGCAATATGTGTATAAATGAAACCACTGTCAGTTTGGGTTGGAGGAAATGTAGGAGAAAAAATTGGAGGAAAAATTTCTTCAAACCGAACCATAGAAATTGATTCCTGGAATCAAGAAATCTCTGGGAAGGAGAGAAGAGCAACTGAGGTATGTGGAAAGGGTGAGTTTTCTCTGGAGTCATAATGTGGGCCTTCTGCCTCTAGGCTCAGGAAGTGCTGCTGCCTGAGACCTCAGAGAGATTGGAGCACACTTCTGGTGATTGTGGTGAGCCTGTTTAGATAGGGTTGAACATGTTCCCTGGTGATGGAAGAGAGTTGGGTGCCACCCTGGTACCTGTGGAGGGTGGGGCTGAGAAGAATGTGGTTTCCCCAGTGCATGGATATGTTGGATCTCTCACCCTAGCATTTGAAGAAAAAAGGGCTGCCATATAAGGCTTCAGAAATTGTTGGTCTCTTGCTGTCACAAGCCTCAAGGATAAAACATCATCTGATAAATGACTCTCAGACTTTGAAATCTAATGAAGCATGCCTGTGTGTTTAGGAACTGTTGGTACTGTGAACCCTTTTCCTTTCAGTTTCTCCTTATGACAATGGGAATGTTTATCCTGTGACAGCCCTCCTTATATTAGAAGCAGATAACTTGTTATAGGTTTCACTGGTCCACATCCAGAGAGGAAAGAATTTTGTTTTAGAACAAGACCACATCTGTATTGATTTGGATGGGGTCTGTACTTACCTATTGTTACTGAATGGATTTCAGCTTTTGTGATATTGTGATGGGATGAATGTATTTTGTATTTGGAGAGAATAGGTCTTTTGGGAATCCAAGGGTGGAATGTGCCAGTCTGGATATATTTTGTCCCTCAAAAGCCATATCCTTTAATGCAACCTTCTGGGGGCAGGGTAATGTAAAATTAAAATTGTAAAAGATATTTAATAATTAAAACTAAGCTTTAAAAAGAAACCTGCTATCATTGCTGTATACTTGACACAAAGGCTGTGATGATAATAAGAGAAAGTACTGGAAAAAAAATAGAGGTCCAAAATATTAAATCATCACTGTATAATATAAAACATAAATGGGAAAATACAATTAATACTGAATATTAAACTTTAAAAAGAACCTATTATTGCTACATAACTTGATGCAAAGGCTATGATGTCAATAAAAGAAAGTACAGGAAAAAATGCATGACCAATGTGTTAAATCTGTACTATATAAAATAAAACATAACTGTAGAAAGTAAAATTTATTCATGGCATTAAATATCCTTGGGACAGGGGTTGACACTAACATGATAAACAGAATTGGTTTTATTGGAAAATGCAATTTTGTATTTTTTATTATATCTACTTTATTTTTTAAACAAAGTAAAATCCAGTACATTAAAAAAGGGAGAAAATTAAGCAAAGATTATGTCTGGGATCAAGAAACCATAGTTCACATTTTGATTTAATTTGTTATAATTTTCACTTCTAGTTTTGGTAACAAGCATGATATGTTAAGTCCATATCTTCTAAAAATCATGGAAGTGCCTATTCAAATGAATGTTATAAGGAGGTGGTTTATTTGCTGGTTGAGTATGTGATGGTAAGGAAGCACAGGGTCCATGCAAGGTATTGTCTTTGTGTTTACAAACTCAAGAAAGAAACAAAGACATGAAAAAGCCACTATTAACCCTTGAGTGTATCAGTTATCTTTAATCTTTGTTATCACTACCTGAGATTATAAATATATAGATACACTCTGGTAGATAGCCAGGTAAATCACTTATCTTGAGTTTGCTAACCATAGATCAGCTTGTTTTTTCAGGAGGCTCACATAGACCATTGGGAGCTGTAGTGTAACTATGCAGCTGATTTTGACTGTCTATTAAAAAAAAAAAACACACACAGAAAAGAATTTGGTAATGGGAGCAAGGAATTCTGATAAGCAGCAGGTTTTGTCCAGAATCTGTTTCTGTTTATACTTAGGCCTCCTGGCTGTCTAAGATTGCCTCTTTACAGTCATCACAAGTAGGAGTGAATAGAACAAGTGTTTGAGACATATGGAGGAATTAAAACCCTTGTATACTTTGTATTACTGCAGATGCTATGAAAAAAAGTGGTTACCTAAAAAAAGTTAAGCATAGAATAGCCATGTGACCCACAAATCCTTTATTAGGTAGATACACAGAAGAATTGAAAACATGGTTTCAAACAAACACTTGTACAAAATTGCTCATGGAGGTTTTCACAGGAGATAAAGGAAAAAAATAGTGAGAAAAAATCCATCCAATGTATTATTTATGTTAGTATTTGCCTATTTAGTTCATATTATATATATTTTTTGTGTATATACATATATGTATACATATTTTTATTGGAAATCAATGTTCTGGAGTTCAGTTTTCTTCTTTTTTGCTGTAAGAAAGTCTCAAATCCCTAGATCACATTAATTTGAGTTTGTTTTTGATATGCTAAATATTATGTTTATGAAAGCTATATATAGTATGATGTGATAGAATAGGATAGGATATGCAAGCCACACATAGAATTCTATTATGATAATTTGTTAACAATCAAACTAAATATCTAATTTTATTTATAAAATAATGATATGATTCCAAATAAATTACTTCATGCTCATTTCTGTTTTACTAGAGTAGCTTTTCTGAAATTGAATATTCTGATTCCTCAAACTGTTTCAGTTCTTTCCAAAATATGTAATCATTCTGTATTTCTGATGACGTTTCTGTCATTTTTGAGAATAATGTTCATTATTGAGAATAATGTATATTTTGTAGCTCTGCCACATAAGACTTAATTTATAAGAAAATCAAGGTAAAATTCCAATTTAGATGTAAAGTTGTACTTTTCTAGATTAGAGGCCCAGTGCCTATTTGGAGACTGGACCCAAACCGGATTGTCACCATTATGTTAAAAGTTACTTACCTGTTTGTTATAGGAGCCACCTTATTTGCCAGATTACAAGTACATGTAGGCATACTGTCTTTAGCAAGTCAAAGCAGACAGACTGTGTATAATCCTTGAATAAGTTTTGTCTTTGTATAAGTTATTGAACTTGGTTGAGAATTTTCTCTTGTACTTAGTAGCTTTAATTATTTGACTAGGATGCAGAAAGAAATGAAAATAGGAAAATTCTTGGTTTGTTTGTTTATTTGTGTGAAAGGAAGAATTTGAAATTATATAAATATTTGTACCCAAAGTTTTGTTGTAACCAAATGTAAATTAATGGTAAATGAATATAGATATAGTTGAAAATTTCAGTAGGATTACTTCATCCTCCATTTATGCTGCTCTATTAATGAATGGCAACATTTTCACATAGAGCTTTTTCTAAAGCTATTTGAATGTTGTGCAACAAAAAAATTGCAGAGTAATTTTTCCTGTTCACATGCTATTCTTTATGAATGCTATATTCCCAATACACTGAAAATATGGATATGAAAATGTCAACATTTTCCATTTCTCCTGGTTTTTACAATACTTTGTATACTTCATATTCTCCATGAACTATCACCTTTAATAAATCTTTTGGCCATGCCAATCAAATATCCTAAATTTCCATTTTTTATCTTCCTTCTAAAATCCTAATCCAACCATGCTGTTTACTCCCACCCTTTCATTATCCATTTATCTCCTTCCTAACAGCTATTTCTATGTCTAGAACATGGCCATGAGAATCAGCATGCGGGGCACAAAGTTACACATAAGGAAGGAAATCAAACATATAGCTTACAAATCAAAGTTACCAAGTCTGTTTCACACATATTTGAGGACAGCATAGAAAATAAGGAAGGATCACCACTGTAGAAATGACTGATAACAGAAGGACAAAGAAAATGCTTCATTGTGTCTTAAGAGGATAAAGATAACTCCTTGTCTCCAATTTGTTTGCACTTTGTTATTTTAAGACTAGAAAGGAAAATGAAAAGAAGATTGAGAAAATCCATATCCTTAAACAAAATTTACATAAGCATACATAGTTCATTGATGAGTGACACAGTACATTTCCCATCATACAGTTAATGAGGTTCTATGAAATCACATAATGAATCATATAATCACCATCAAGGAATGATATCATGTGTCAACTTGGCTAGGAAATGATGGCCATGTGTTCAGTCAAGAAAACAGGTATGAATGATACTGTGAACTGAAATCACTAGTCATTTGATTAGGTCCCTTTTACTTTCCTAGGCTGTTCAAAGCAGATACCATGAAATGTGTTGGCTTAAACAATGGAAAATTATTAGTTTACTGTTTGAGGTAAGAAAATGTCAAATCAGGCATGATGAAAGCAATACTTTCCTCCTACAACCAGCTAACAGTGATCCTTGGCTCCCTGCAACATCAAGGCAGACTGCAGTGCCTGCTGGTCTCTCACTTCTCTCAGCATCTTGGTGCTGTGTCTTTTTCTCTTTGTCTTAATTTTATTCTCTTAAAATGACTCCAGTAAGAAGATTAAGACCCATTGTGATTAAGGTGATTCTTACCATAATTGAAATAGCCTCATCAAGACATCATAAGTAAAATGGGTCCACAGCTGCAGGAATGGATGAAATTTAAGAACATGTTTTCCTATGTAGATATATCTTCCAACTACCACAACAACTATGCAAGATTACATCTGCAATCAAAAAGGACATTGCCTTCAGCAATGAAAGGAAACTGCTTATCTAATAAGTTGAAGGCCAAAAAGTGAGAATGAGGTATTACAGCCATCAGAAAGAAGAATTTCTATCATTACTTCAGAAGCTCACTATTCTGGGGAAATTAACTTCATATCCATTGGTCTTACCAACTTGTGGCCTGTCCTACAGAATTTAGACATGAGGCAATTCTTACAACAAATCTCTTAATATTTTTACAGTAATATAAATCTCTTGTATGTCTATCTCTCTGGAGAACCCTGAAAAAAAAACAGTGGGGATGAAGTGATATCTAATTGTTACATAACTTATGAGGATTAGTTTCTGAATATAAGGAAAATGATTTAACTGTTCCTTATAATTAGGTTTTGTTTTGTTGTCCAAGATAATGAAATTATATCCATTAAAAAAATTCAGGTACATTTGCATTTGCTATAGTTCTTTAGGAAAATATTCTATGATGAATATCAAATATGAATTTTGCATGCATTTTTAAAGACCCTGTGGAAGACATTTTTTACCTCTTTGTTCCTTAAGCTATAAACCAAAGGATTAAACATGGGGATAATTAAAGTGTAAAACACAGAGGACATTTTATCAGAATCAAGGGAGTGACCAGATTTAGGATACTCATACATAAAGAGTAGGGTCCCATAGAACACCAATACCACTGTCAGATGAGAAGCACATGTGGAGAAAGCTTTTTTCCTTCCTTCAGGAGAATGTATTGAAATATGGTAATCAGGATCAGCACATACGATACTAAAATGACTAGGAGGGAGGAAATCATATTAAATGCTGAAAATATTATAATCAACAATTATATTTCTCTTGCATTTGAGCACAGCATGGATAACAAAGGGATATCATCACAATAAAAATGACTGATGATATTAGAACCACAGAAGCTCAATGTAAAAATCTTAATGGTGAACATCAGAGACACAAAGGAGCTGTAGAGGTAAGGGATACCCCCAAGCACGTGGCAAAGTCTCTGAGTCATGAAAGAACTATATAGCAAAGGGCTACAGTTGGCCACATAGTGGTCATAGGTCATGGCTGACAAGATGAAAAATTCACTGACAATGAATAAAAGGAAAAAGGCCAGCTGTGTGGCACAGGCATAATAGGAAATTGTATTTTGTTCCACAACAAAATTTATTATCATCTTGGGACAAATAACAGTAGAAATGCCAAGATCAATGAAAGCCAGGTGTCTGATAATGAAATACATAGGTGTGTGGAGGTGAGTCCACCTTGGCAAGGATGATCATGCCCAGTTTGCCCATCACTGTGACCATGTAGATAGGAGAAAGACCCCAAAAGGGGACCCTGCAGCTCAGGGTGACTTGTGACTCCCAGTAGAATAATTCAGGCAGCACTGTCAGATTCTGGCCCATTTTATCCAGTTATCTCTTCTGGGAAGAAACAGAAGCATTATTATTTGTTTTCACGCAATATTATATAATCTTATTATCTTTAGAACCAAATGGAGAATATTTCTTCATGGATAAAAAATAATCATCATATCTTATTTTGAATCTAAAATAACTTTTTCCCCAAACTGAGGGATCCATATGAAAAATCAATTTGCACTGATAAAGCATTGATTAAACTTTTAATAGAATGTACACTATTTGGTGCATATCTGTGGATATCACAGATGTATAAATATTGAACTCTTTATCTATACAATGAAATCAGTTTTTCTTTAGTATATGAATATTTGCATGAGATTAGTTGTGGCATTTTGATATTATGTATGAAACATTCACAGTTAACATGAAGCTAATGAAAATTAAGTTTTAGGTCATGACAAATGCTTTGACTTGGCCTTAACAATATGATCACACAGTGATGGCCTCTGTATGTGTTGTGAAAACATGTTGACCGTAATCATTATCAATGAAATCCACCTCCTCTTTCCATTCTGTCTTCTGCTTCATTGCACTTCTCCAATATATAGTTGCACTCTACTGTCTAGAGGCATTTCTGGGGTCAAAGTAAGTAGGAATTGAGTTAATAATTCACATGAGTTTCAGTGAGTGAGTCTATATGGTTGAAATCAATGACAGTTTCATTAAATGACATGTACTTTTTCTGGTGTGGAAAGGATTCTAAAACACTCCTACTACTTACGAGTTCTTCTCTAATCAATAAAAAGATTATTTAATGATTTTATTAATTATGTTACCCTTATAGTTTCTTCATATCTGAAATTTGTTTTATTTGTTTTTTTTGAAAGAAACTTTCATGTTATTGTCCAAATTTGTACTTTGAGTTTCCAGGCCTGAAAGAGTTAGACTATGCTTGCAAAAAATTAGTGGTTTATATCAATATTAGCTTCCGACTGACTAACTTATTATTCCCATTTTGTCTCATATAATACTGTAAAAATGATAATATCTATGAGATTTTTTAATTTTTTTATTGTGAATTTAGTGCATCATATTTTGAAAGCTCTAGATGTATTACTAGAACTTTAAAATGAAGATTTTATAGAGTATTTCACTGTGAGTTTCAAATATTTCCATGAAAATCCTGTTCTATTCATTTAATAAAGTTTTATAATAAAAATCAATAAATAGTCAAAATTGAGGCTGGTCTGATTGAAGTGAGTGAAGCAACTTTAACTATGTCCAATTGGATTCCCTCTTAAAAGCATCTCACATTCAGTGTTACCTCAAAGATCACCTGCATTTCTGATTGCAAGATTTGTCCATTGAACAAGTATAGAGTTTAAAATATCCAGTCACATAAAACACAAAGTAGAATTACTATAATGTAATGGAATCTCCAGACTTAGTATGCACAATTGTTATTGAGGCTGTAAAGATTGGAGCAATTTCCACCAGAGTCACCACCATTTGGCCATGTCAGATAAGATTTCAGTGCTGTGATGGACAGATCTTTCAAAAGAGTGCAGCAAATCTAGTAATCTTGGGAGAGAGGGCAATTCTTGAAATTGGGGGCCACTCCATTCCTTCTTCCTTCATTAGATTTTCTCTGTTCTCTATTGAGCCTCATTTTCCCCTCTAGGTTCTTCATCCTCCAAATATATAAATTCTATGCTTATTTCCATTTGGAAACTTTATCTGAATCTTGCCTGTTGCAGGTGTCTGCTCTCTTAGGACTTTACTGTACAAGAGGAGATGTGCTGGATTGATGAAAGGAGTTCAATATTCCAAAGCTGATTACAAAACATTAATGTCTTCAATATTTTTCTAAGAATTATTCTGTTATTTATTAGTCTGCATCCATTTTCATTCTCAGTTACTGTCTCCCTTTTAAGATATCTGAATTATTCCATCCTGTCCATTCCTTCGGTAGAAAAGAATATGCCATATCAGTTCTTTAACTTCTTAATGTGTACATTTTATACTTTCATTCAGTAGAAAACTATGGGAGCACAAAAGATACAGAAGTATGTAAAGATATGATTGATATCTTTAGATGTGGAATTAGTTAGAAATAATTTTTGTTTTTAGGGGTTTTCTGTAAATCCACAAATTATAAAAGTATGTATTAATTTATCAATCTACTCAATCCATTTGTAATGCTTATTCTGAATGATCAGACCTAGTAGTAAATTACCCAGTAGATAAAACACACACCAATCAAAAACAGCAACAAAATCTTCAATTTTTCATAAGAAATGCTTATATGAAACACAGTCCCAGTTTATCAAATATTGCATGGGACATACTTGTACTAAAAGAATATTTGTTATCAATCAAATATTACTTGGGACATGCACTAAAAATATTTGCTGTTTATCTGAAACTAAAATGAAAATTGGTGTCCTTTATTTTATCTGACAATTTACCTTCATGGACTATATGAGATGGTATCTCTGATGAAATTTTCAGATTTTTGTAACTTCATCTTCACTTGCAGTATCCAACATCCCAGAATCAGGAAAGATAAATCAAATTGATCTGTGCCATATGAACAGTTCATAGGATTTAATGCTTTAGAAATATTATCCTACTCCCAGGCACCCCAGTTAACAAAGGAGATAATGAATATCTTTGATGTGCTTGAGCAAATCAGCTGTCAGTAATCAGTGGAGTATCTATAGTCAGAAGCAATGAGTAAGAAGAAATTTCAAGATTGAAGTGATCATCAGAATCAAAGACCATTTTATCAACCTTTAATATAGAGTCAATTTTATTCTCTCAAATTATGTTTCTTTTCCTGCAGTAGAAAGAATTATGGATTTCCTCCCCTTTGTCATGTTTCCCTGAAGTAGTGTGAATAAATAATAAAAGGAGCTATGTGCTCCTGAGATTTTAGAAGTTTGATTTACATTTAATTCCTTTTCTGGTTTATGTTTTTGTCTCTCAGAGGCACAGAGCTTCACAATTTACCCGATGTATTATTGTGCAGTGTGGAAAGAGAATGGAAATGACAAGAAACATTTGCAATTATTCAGGAGAAAATTTAATGGCAAAATTGCTTGCCTGTTTGTTTACTTTTGGGTGTTATTATCCTCTTGGATTTTTTCCTTCAGATTTTAAATCAAATTAATAAATTGAGATAAAAGAGCTTGCATGACATTAAGACAAAGAAATTGAGATGAAGTGATCATAACAAATTTGAAAATCTTTTCCACAGAGGCAGGCAACCATGTTTATGAAATTCAGTGTTCCCCCTAATTACTGAATAAATGAGATTTTTGTTCAAGGGAATATTTTACCTTTAACAATACCATTAAATGCAAATTTCCTCTAAATGGTGGCATCAGTATAATCTTCTTTTTGAACATTTTTAGCCACTGCAATGGGCTGGTGGAAAAATGAACTCTATTTTCAAAGAGGAACCAAGATCCTCTCAAGGCTGCTGGGCAAGCCCAGAGCACTAAAACAGTTCATTTTAATGAGTTGCAGTATCAACCAGCCCTCTTTTTTCCAACATTTAAAAAATAACACAGAGACAATAACCCTTGTGTGATCTTCCTTGAGATATTTTTATAAGGCAAGGGAATTCTAGATAAGAAAAAAATGAAGAAAAGTGTAATGGTGAGAAAGAATGCTCCTAGGTTTCCCATAAGTGATGTTAAAAGTACTGATGTTTAGAAGGTAACAACATCATCTGTTGAAGCAAATCTATATTGTGTTATTTTCAGTAATCTGCCGTTAAAGCTATTCATTTAGAATTAGTTTTCTCAACTAAAATTCTGTTAAATTTTGTCCTTTTAAGAAAAAAGAAATCTGATATTGTTTTTCATAATAAAACATCCTTCAGCTCCTTTTGGCCAGAAACGAATGGAACCAAAAAATAAAATTCCATTTCCAAATTGAGGAAAAGGCTATATATTTGATAGTCATCAAAGATCAAGGCTACTGGTTTCAGGTATATCTTTCTGGCTACTCTAATAACCCAGAAAATAAAAGAAATAATGAGTCAGTTGTCATAATCATTTGTTAAAACCTAACTTCATTGTTACAACCTTTCCCTCTCATTTGATCATATGCTCAATCTTCAGGGATATCTGAGCAGTGAACATTCAAATTTCTGTTCAAAAGCAGTGTTAACATTATGAGGTAGAGGAATACAGATAGTTCATATTTTAGAGAGACTGGTACCTCTGTGATTCAGGGTTTGTCTGACATAGGAACAATCTGGAGGTTTTAAGTTTCTGAAATAATATAATTGGATAGAACCTTAGATAGAGCCCAGGGTATTCTTTAGGGTCTTTAGAAATACTGTTGTTGTGGTTTGGCATACTGTGGCAATTTGCAATATCTGTCTGAAGTTTGCATAAGAGTAAACTCCAGAATGACCCGTCAACTCTATTTGAAATCTCTTAGCAAATGAAACTTTATTTTGTTTGATTTACTTTCTCCCTTTTGGTCAAGAAGGCATTCTCAATCCCAAGATGCCAGGGACAGATTCATCCCTTGGAGTCATGCACCATGCAATGGGGAGTGTAGTGTGTTTGCATTGTTAACTTAGAGGCCACATCTGAGCAATGAAAGAGGTTCTCTGGTGCTGACTCAGGCACAATTATAAGTAGGCACAGCTTTGATGTTAGAGAAATAAGTTTCATAAGGGCAAGCCTGAAGATCAAAGTCTTGGCTTATTAAATTGGGACTCCCTAATGGGAGAGAGAGTATCAGGAATTTTCCAACTGGGGAAGATTAGTAGTACCATATTTTCCAGTCTCTCAAGGGACTTTGCAAATGCCTTTTCATTTTCTGCCCCAATACTCTGGAATGTATCAGGGTATTAAATGAATCTCCACAGAATAACAAGATATCATTCCCCATTTAAGGGCAAATTCCGATGTGCCCATACAATGGAATACTGTGTGTCTGCAGAAAAGAATGGAGTCCTGGGGCATGCATGAAGGTGAATGAACCATAAGGACACTATTTTGAGTGAAATAAGCCAGAAACAAAAGGGCAAATATTATTTGGTCTCATTTAGAAAATGCTCATAACAAATTAGGGCCTAGATTGTAAGCTCTTACAACAGTCACAGTTATTCTTGAGTTTTACTAGCTATTTCTAAATTTGGAGATACTGTGCTTTTTGTGAATTTTCTGGTTACATGCAATTATATTGTTAATAAACTGAACAGACAGGATAAGTTAGTATGCGGCAGAAAATTTAAATTTTGGAAAAATCTTTTTTTTCCTTTGGTCTCAAACAGAACTTGAAGTTTTAAAATACAGACAATATCATCCTTTACCCTGTATTCTGATTTGCCTTAGTCATAACCAGATCAGATTCAATCATATATGTAATTGAAGTCTGTTTTCTTTTTCAGCTTCTTTAACAGTTGCTATAAGGAATAATGCTGACATTCTGAGGTGTAGAACTCAGACTGTGAGTCTCACGTGTCACACAAATACCTAAAGCTCCAGAGAAATACTAGAATTTCAAAAAGAGCACAGCATCTCCAAATTTAGAAATAACAAGTAAAACAAGAATAACTGTGACTGTTGTAAGAGCTTACAATCTAGGCCCTAATTTATTAGCATTTTCTAGAGGAGACCAAACAATATTTGTCCTTTTGTTTCTGGCTTACTTCACTCAAAATAGTGTCCTCAAGTTTATTCACCTTGATGCATGCCTCAGGACTCCATTCCTTTCTGCAGACACACAGTATTCCATTGTGTGGGTACATCAGAATTTGCCCTTAAACTCTTCAGTCAATGGACCCTTAGGTTATCTCCATCCATTGGCATTCATGAATAAAGCCACCATAAACATCAGTGTGAAAATGTCTCTTCTGTCCCTGCTTTCTCTTTTTGTGGGTACATACACAGTGTTGCAATTGCATGTTCATATTGTGACCCAATATTTAGAATCCTGGGGAAGCACCACACATCTTCAGAAGGGCGGCACCATTTTTTTCCACTTGGAAGGGTTTTCATATTGTTTATGCTAGAACTCCATACTTCAGTGACTCTGAATTCATTGGTATGAGGTGGGAACCAGTATGTGTCTATGAAGCAAGTCCCTGGATCATTCTATCAGCAGGCATGTTTGAGGACCATACTCTCACAGTAAATATGAAGAGCTTTTTAACAAACTCCACTTTAGCTCAGGTTCCTTCATGAGGAGGAACTTCATAGCACACAGGGAAGCAGGTAGTCTATGAACTGTACCCAGTAATCAGGTTATACAGTAGAATCTCCAAGAAACTGTTTAAGAATACAAACCTTTAGCATTCTGATGGAGATGACCTGGACAAGTTCCAAGCATTCTGTTTGGGTCTAGGTAGTTTAGGTGGGCATTCAGTGTAGAGATGCTGTGCTTTAAGATGAGACAAATCCTCTTGTCAATTCTAACTGTCCTACGAGTTATGAGAAGCTGATAGAAACTCCTGAGATTTTATTGTCAGGGAAGCTGGTAAGTCATATGGAGGTCTTGGACATGACCCAGAAAACCCTTATAAATCACAAGAAACAAACCTAGTGTAAATGGAATGTGAGTTAAAACAAAGTGGAATTCAACAATGATTGAGCTGTTTGTCTTATCAAGGACATGAGAGCAGACTTTTGAGCAGAGTTAAAACCAGCAATTTCAAACAAAATTGTTTCAATAATAACATAACATATAGTCCTGAAAATTTACAAAACAAAAATTTTTGAATTTAACACATACTGAAAAAATATGAGAGAAAATTGAGAAAAATAATTTAGGTCAATATGATAATAGTATAAGAGAAATGAAGTCAGAGGATATTAAAGTAGTCTTGGGTATCTGTGAATCATGGATGGGAATTAGAATAGTTTACTTGAGGATAATAGGGCATCAGTTCAAGATCTTTAGTGATAAAATAAATGAAATATTTTTGAGTGAATAGCAAGGCCCATAAGATTGGATCAGAATGAAGCATATGTGAGAGAACTAAAGACATGCTTAATCAAGGCAAGGGATGTGTAGTATATGTTATGGATAAGATGGGGGGATTGGAGACCAAGGAGTCATTGAAACATTTTTAGGCAATGACTGCCTTTCTGCTATAGGGGACACCAAGTTCCAAGGGAGAGACACTGACCCCACAAAACAGGAAAAGTACCCCATCTGCAGAAGGGTTTAAGCTAGAGCAGGGAAGTGATAAGGGGGTCTACCTGCAAGGCAGAGAGTGAACTCCTAAACATATCCTGAAGACATCAATTCCCCACATCTCCTTTGTTGGTCATTGTCTCTTCCTTCCATTCAATTATAGGACAGTGAGATGCATCCATTTTGACACATTTGGCTTTTTTCTTATTAAATATATATTGAAATAATTTTAAAGTTATGGAAAGTTACAAAAATAGTATACTCTTTCTATGTAGAAGGAATGAATAATCAGAAGAAATCAAGGAAAAAAAACTCATTCACAATAGCAGATAGAAGAAAGAAATATCTAGGAATAGTTCTAACCAAGGATATAAATGGCTTGTACACAGAAAATGAGAAAACATTGCTGAAATAAATTAATGAAGATCTGAATAAGTGGGAGAATATTCTATGTTAATAGATTGGAAGACTAGTCATAATTAAGATGGCAATACTACTCAAAGCAATTTATATATTCAATGCAACACAATCAAAATCCCAACACACTTCTATGCAGATAAGGAAAAACCAATCATCAAATCTATATGGAAAACTGAGGAACCCTGACTATCTAATGCTATCTGAAAATGAAGAGTGAATTTAGAGGACTACACTGTCTCATCTTAGAACTTAATACAAAGCCAAATTCATCAAAAAAGGGACTGGCCAAATGGAAAACATATAGAATAATGCAATAGAATTGAGTGCTCAGAAATCAACCCACATATTTATGGACAACTGATTTTTGACAAGGGGCAAAGACCACACAACTGAGAAAGAGCAGTTTCTTCAGCAAATGGTACTGGGAAAACTTGATCTGCATTTGTAAAAAAAGGAAAAAAAATCATGATCTATACTTCACACAGTATTCAAAAATAAATTCAAAATGTATCAAGGCCTTAATATAAGTGCTAGAACTATCAAGCTCTTAGGTCAAAATGTAGGACCTTGTGTTTGGCAATGCTTTCTTAGATTTTACACACAAACCACAAACAAGGGAAAAATAGATAAATGGGACAGCATCAAAATTAAAAAACTTTACAACTCATAGGACTTTATCATGAAATTTTAACAAAATGGGAGAAAATATTTGGAAACTGCATATCCAATAAATGTTTAGTGTCCAGAATATAAAAAGTCCTTCAACATAGAACCAAATAAAAACAACCCAACATATGCATGGGCAAAATCTTGAACAGACATCTCCCAAAAGTAACACATGAAAATTTGCTTAACATCATTGACCATCACAAAAGTGCAAATCAAAACCACAATGAGATACCATTTCACACTCTTTAGAATGGCTGCTATTTAAAAACTGAAAAATAACAGGTCTGGACAGGATATGGAGATATGGGAACAATCATTAATTGCTAGTAGCAGTGTGAAATGGGGCAGTCATTGTGAAAGAGAGTCTAACAAGCTAACTTGATAGTGGATGGATTTTAGAGGAATGTATCCTCTCTATGGAGAAAATGGATTATGGCACAAAGTCTTGCAGTTTCTTCTCCTTGTTCAACCTCAGAGACTTGTTTTTGGTGTCTCTGCAGGGATGAAAACCATCTTGTTATTTCAGTTTTCATTCTACCTCTTCTGACTTTCCTTGAGTCTCCATCATGGACATTGATTCTGTGGCTTGGCTTTGTAGTGACAATGTTCACCCATATTTGGTCATTTGTAAAAATGTTTACATAAACAATATTTTTGTATATATAGCTTACATCAAATTTCCTTTAAGTAATCCTGTAGATATGCATATTTCAGTCATGAAATAGGAGATGAAATTCTGTATTGCATACCATGGAATGTTATTCAGCCATAAAATTTAATGAAGTCAAGTCCTGATACAAATGAAAACATGGATGAACCTTGAAGACATCATGTTGACTGAAATAAACCAGACATAAAAAGACAAATGTTACATGATCTCACTTACTTGGAACAACCCAGAAAAGTAAGCTCTTAGAGTCAACATCTAGAACTAGGTCAGCTGGGGACAGTGTGGAGATAGAGATTCAGAAGGTAAGGCTTAAAATGTGCCAATTACTATTTGGAATGATGGAAATGACATGGTAATGGATAGTGGTGATGGTTGCCCAACATTGTGAATGCAATTAACAGCCTTGAAATATGTATCTCTTTATGATTTAAAGAGTAAATGCTTGAGTGTATGCATGCTAAAAGAATAAGAATTCTTAAAAAGTCCATTGGACTTTACTACACAGTTAATCTTTAGTTAGAACATGCAGTTTAATTAATTATAACAATTATAAAAATGTACTATCATCAGACATGACATATTTTCTATGAAATGTTAGGTGTTGCTGGTGAGATGGTGTATGGTAATCTGGTATTTTATGCATGATTGGTCTTTCAACCAATAACTGCTCTAATAAGATATACATATATGATATGTAAGGAAAAATGAAAGAAAATTGCATATTGAAATCAAATGGGTAACTGGTTAGAATATTAGGGGGAAATGTATTTGAAGTTAAAGTAAATATAACTTGTGATTGGACTTTCCTATGTGGAAGTAGTTTTCATAAAGTGAAATTATGGATGCCTGGGTGAGCCAGTGAAAGAAGTGGTTTTGTCATGGAAGTAAGTAGGAAGTACTTAATTTGGAAAGATGAGTGAAGACTTTACTGTTTCCTCAAGAAAAATGTAAATTTATTTTGAGCAAACAAATGGATTTCATGTAACAATGGAGTTTGGAGCACATGTGAATGATATAATGGGGAAGAACATAAAATCTTTCCCTTACTGGGGTCATGAGATTCTGTGTTGCACAGTTAGATAGAGAGCAGAGGAAAGGGTTGTCCCTGGGACACAAACATAATTACAACTCTGCAGAGATGCTCACAAAATCCTGGTGCAACAGATTCATTGAGACAGACATAGACTAGACACAGAAAGACTGAGAAATAGACACACCCAAGTTGGAGCTCATGAACAGATAACATACCTCTCCCTGAACTGCTTCCCTTAAGCAAGGGGCAAGGCCACTCTGAACAAGGTCAAAACCAAAGTCCTTCAGGGCAACTGCATTTCACAGAAGTCACTGTGCAGAATGGTGAGGGAGGCAGGGATAAGTCTTGGACTGTGCTCAGATGGGAAATCCTTTGTGCTGATGTAGAGAGAAAATCTACAGGCAGGGGCCTTGCCGGTTTGAGTGTATTGTGTCCCCCAAATGCCATTATCTTTGTAGTCTTGTATGGGGCAGACATTTTTGGTGCTGGTTGGATTTGCTTGGGATGTGTCCCACCCAGCTGTCGGTGATGATTTTGATGAGATGTTCCCATGGAGGGCGTGGCCCCACCCATTCGGGGTGGGGCCTTGATCAGTGGAGCTATATAAATGAGCTGACTCAGAGAGAGGAAATTCAGAGAGTGCAGCTGGGAGTGATGTTTTGAAGAGGAGCAAGCTTGCTAGAGAGGAACGTCCTGGGAAAAAAGCTGTTTTGAGGCCGGAGCTTTGGAGCAGATGCCAGCTGTCTTCCTAGATAACAGAGGTTTTCCGGAGGCCACTGGCCATCGGCCATCCTCCAGTGAGGGTACCCGATTGCTGATGTGTTACCTTGGACGCTTTGTGGCCTTAAGACTGTAATTGTGTAGTGAAATAAACCCCCATTTTATAAAAAGCCTAACCGTCTCTGATGTTTTGCATTCTGCAGCATTAGCAGACTAGGACAGGGGCCATTCTCAACATTCTCTGCCCTGCTCAATCATGGGCTGGGCTTGTTGGTATCATTACCTCAAGGACCATGAAATGAAATAGAGAGGGGATTGTTCCTCCAAATTATAACTGAGTATCTTCTGTGGTCCTCTTTATAAGGGCAGGGCTAGACTTTTGTGTTGGTCTCTGTTTAGACTTCACAATACTCCAAAATAAGTCTTGTAAACTCATCAACATATCCCAGATTTACTGCAGTTCCTTGTACTGAACCTCTTTGTATTTGTAGTAGCCAGGGATCTCTGGATGTGTGTGTGTGTGTTTCTGTGTGTTTATGTGTGTGTGTTTCTGAATCTTAAGAGGTTTATTATAAGAATTACCTGATGAAAATGTAGATATTGGCAAGTCCTTACTGTCTAGAACAAGTCACAAGTAGTGAACTCTGTTGATGTTTACTCCCAGGAGAAGCTGTGAATCAGGATCTCGATAAAGGTGAGGATTAACTCCCCCAGGAGAAAGTGGATGGCTGAAACAAAGATATAAATTTTTCTTTATGTCTGCTTAAATCATCAGTTCTCCTTTTAAGGCCTCCACCAATTGGATCAGACTTTTCTCATTGGTGAAAGCAAACTCATTTGTTGATTATACATGTTTTTTCAGCCTTAGATGAATCAACTAGTAAATCCACAAAATACCCTCACAGTAAAATTTAGAACAGTGCTTGCTTAACCAAACAACTGGACACCATAACCTGGTTCATTTAGCAGATTAAATTAGCCATCACAACAATTGTTTTGAATTTATTTGATTCCTATTCTGCACCTTGTGATGTAATTCACATCTAAGGAATCCAATTCATGAATGAAATTTTGTGTTCCCTGTAGAAACAAAAGTTAATACCTAGCAATAACAGCAAAGAAGAATGCAGATGCCTTTCATTTTTTTTCTAGAATAATCAAGATGCATTTAAACATTTCTACCATAAGTGTGTAGGTCATATCCTGAATTTTTAAACTAGATGTCTTCAATTTCATGCAAACTCTTTGCCCTGATCATAATTAGGGATTGACAAAAGATGATTGCAACATTCAGTGGCCAAACTCTTTAACACAGAGTTAGGGAACACAAATAATTTAGGTGGTAGAGTCAGAGATATCTGTGGATGGTAAGGAGCATGCTATATCCACCACATACCCTTGATCATTGGGTCCATGTTGGATAGCCTTCATCTTTCTCCCAATGTGTATGCAAATATTCAACAGGCTAACTCACACTGGTCCCCCTGCTGTCATTTAACAGCCCCTTATTGTGAAGGGAATTCTTGCATTCTAAGTTTTGTCATAGGGCCTTCCCAGTCTTCCAGCTGGATCTCAGTGAATACATTTACAGTTCAATGTATCTTCTTGATCAGGTGTTGCTCTCCTACTCATCCATGCACCTCAGTGAATTGTGTACCACTCTGTAAGTGAATTCAGCTTTGGAATAACTTCCATGCCATGTCTATTACCCTACCTAAAAAAAGTCCTCCTCCAAGTCAAATTCTAGTGATTCTGACCTAATTATTTTGGGCTGAAGCCTATAAATTTGTGTTTGGAAAATCTCCTTTGTTGTTCCTAATCTGCATCCTTTTTTGAGATCTGCAGCCTTAGAACTGACAAGCTGAGGATTGCACTGAGCTGCACCTGTGGGCAGGGGCCTCTTGGACCTTCCCCACCTCATTGTACCTTAGGAGACAGGACATTTGTAACCCTGAGTGATTCCATGCCAAAGATGAGAAGTACCAGGAGAGATTAAACCAAATGACAAGGTACACTTCCCCAGAGATTCTGATGGAAGGGTCCAGGTTGTTTCCAGAAATCAGTATCTGTGAATATCCCAGGTTGTTTTCTGGAATCTTCACTGGCGGCCTCCAAAGGCCGGGATTTTTATTTCAAGTTTTGTTTCTTCACTTCCTGGTAATATACGGTAGCTCCAGATAATCTTTGTGGACTCAGAAAGCCTGTGAGGGCATCATCACGAAAATCTCTTTTAAGATTTGATTTTTCTTTAAAGAAATATGTGAATTTATAAGGGGAAATTATTCTCCTACCTCCTTAATTCTTTTTATTATCACGGCAAAGAATCATGTATATTATTGCTAAACCTCTGGGAAAAGCAAATAAATTAGTTAAATTATTCAATGCTTCAGTGTAAAGTACTCAATAGAAAACATACCAGGCATTTTCTGTCCAAAATGTTCCATGTGAAAATGTAATTTGTGATGATTCTTCATTGAACATTTGAAATTAGATAGGAAATTTGGGAAGTATATTAGAAGGAAGAGTAGCTGAAACTAATGAAATTATAAGGTGCCATTAGGTTTTCCTGTTTGTAGGAGTTAAGCATAGAAGAAAAAAGGAGTGTCTGGGTGAGGAAATGATAGTTTGTGTGTCATGGAAGTGATAGAGAAAATGAGAGGGGGAGGGAAATAGAGGGTGAGCAGAATGAGAGAGAGAAGAACTCAAGGGGATATCATGAACCCTCCCCCTGAATTTCTCTTCATTATGGAGGGAACAAGTCAACTATGACTAAGACGAGAAAAAACTCCTTCAGAGCCACTGGGTTTGTGACAGTTCCTGTGTGGCAAAATGAGGAGACAGGCAGGAGAAGAAATGATCATACAGCAAATTGAAGGCAAGTTCTTTGTGCTGAGGTGCAGAAAGGACCTGGAACCAGGGGACAATCACAATATTATCTGCCCTGCTCAGTACACAGTGTGATGGGATAGGCTTCCTGAATTTACCCCCACAAAGACTATGCAGTGGAATAAAGCAGAAGCAGTCTCAGCAGATATGGCCCTCTGTTTATTGCCCAAAACCTCTGTAAGACCTTCAGAAAGACAGGGCATGAATTGCCACCACATTTCTGGTTTTCCATTTTAATGGTCCTGTAAAAGTCCTGAAAATTTATTAGCTTCTGGTGACACGTCATGAATTTTTCATTATGCCCAAGAGTTTGAGATGCTTGCCAACTCATTTGACATTGTGGGAGTCTTTCTCCTCTCCTCTGGATGCACCTAATGGTCAAGAAACTCCCACTCTTGTTGGTTTTCTGATCAATTGACATATTAGTGTTCTCCAGGGAAACAGAGCTGAGAAGCTAGACAGGATATGTATGGGCATATGTATGTTTATATATATGTTTGTATATGTGAATATATGTATGTACACATATGTGTCTATGTGCAAATATAATGAAAATTATGACAGGAATTGTGTCATGTAACATTTGCAATTGGCAACTCAAAATGGGTTAAGGCAGGCTAAAGTTTAGAACTGTGATGAAAATTACAATGAATTCTCCAGAAGAAGATGCCTGGCTGAAGTAGACAAAAATTCCTTCTGGGAAGAGGGCAAGATGGTGAAATAGAGAGAAGTAGAATTTAGGAGTCCCCTGGAACAACAAATAAACAATCAGGAACAGCTAGTGAATAATTTGGAATAACTTCTGGGGGTCAACCATGACTGTCCACACATCATACACCAACCTGGATTGGAACAGATGCCGCCTGACATTGCAGCATAAAATATGTAAGTAAAAACTTCAGAGGAGCCCCCTCCCCACATGGCAGGCAGAGAAGGAAAACCTCACTGTGGTATAAATCAGCACTCTCTGAGCAAGCAAATATAGCTCAGTCCAACCCCAACTGGGGTGTTAACAAATGTGGACTGCTGAATACAAGCTATAAACTCCTAACAAGCAAACAGAGGCTTTTAATGATGACTGAACTTAAAGAATCAGAAGACTTCTCTGTCCCAGAATGGGGAGCCCAGAAGACCAGGTTTTACATCTGGCTGATGAGTGAAACTGGAGGGCTGTGCACTGGCCCTGAAAGGGGGCTTTCAGTCCCTTTTTCTCTCACTCAACCTCAGAGGCTCAGTGGTGACAGCCTCAACTATTTTCAGTTTACAGCACTCTGACCCAAACAGGGGTGGAGCTAACAGGGTCAGAGAGACAAAAGAGCTATTCAAATGCAGATGATAACTCCCTAGGGGTTGTATCTTCCTTAAGAGGAAGGAGATGGGGCCCAGGTTTACTGCTAGTCTTCCCTTCAGAACAAGAACCCAGAGCCTGAGGTAAAATAGCCAAAACAGGAACAAAAGTGACCATACCTTACACCAGGCATGAATGACACATGGACAGGTGCCACCTGCTGGGCAGTTTAGGAGAATCACAGCAGCTAGAAGCCTCAAAGGAAAGTTTGTCAATCTCAGATACACCTGCAGGGAGAGTTGAATCTGAATATAACCCAATTCTGAGATCTGAACCTGTTATGTTCTCGGGAAAATCTGATTGGAGTAACCAAGGAAACCAAATGCCTAGGCAACATAAAACTACAATCTACACCAGAAAAAATGAAGATATGGTCCAGTCAAAGGAACAAACTTATACCTCAATCAAGACAGAGATCAGATATAGTTTTTCTTTAATGGAACACTCCGTTAAAGTTTTTCAAATGAATATGTTAAATCAAATAAAAAAAACAAATTCTGTAGTGAGTTCAGAGAAGATACTTCAAAAGAGATGAAGGCTATAAAGAAAACACTAGGTGAACATAAGGTAGAAATTGAAAGTTTGTAAAAACAGCTGGCAGAGACTGTGGAAATGAAAGGTGCAACACAAGAGATGAAAAGCACTATGGAGACATACAACACATGATCTCAAGAGGCAGAAGAAAACATTCAAGAACTGGATAACAATGCACCTGAAATACTACACACAAAGGAAAAAGATATGGAAAAGAATGGAAAAATATGAGCAACTTCTCAGGGAATTGAAAGACAACATAAGCACATGAATATATGAATCATGGGTTTCCCAAAATGAGAAAAGAAGGCCAAAGGTGCCAAAGCAACAATAGAGGAAATAATCAATGAAAATTTCCCATCTCTTATGAAAAACATAAAAGTGCAGATCCAAGAAGTGCAGCATACCCCAAAAAGAATAGATCTGAATTTACCTACACTAAGACACCTAATAATCAGATTATCAACCAGCAAAGACAAAGAGAGAATCCTGAATGTAGCAAGAGAAAAGTGAACCACCACATAAAAAGGAAGCTTGATAATATAATGAGCAGATTTTTCAGTAGAAACCATGGAGGGAAGAAGGAAGTGGTTTGATACATTTAAGACACTGAAAGAGATAAACAGTCAACCAATAATCCTATATCTGGCAAAACTGTACTTCAAATATGAGGGAGGGTTTAAAATATTGTCTGACAAAGAGACAATGAAAGGGTTTTTTTAACAAGATACCTGCACTACAGGAAATATGAAAGGGAGTACTACAGACAGATAGGAAAAGACAGAAGTGAGAGGTTTGGAACACAATTTTGGGTGATGTTAGCACAGCAATATAAGTACACTGAACAAAGATGACTGTCATTATGTTTGAACAAGAAAGGTTAGAAGCATGTGGGACACCAGAATAAAGGAGGAAAGATAAAGACTGCAACTCTGTAATGCAGTATAAAGTAGAGTGCTCATCAACTGTGATAAAATGTACACATATGTTTTCACATGATGGAGAACAAATGAATGTCAACATTGTGCAGTGTTAAAATGGGGGTGGTATTGGGGAAAATACAATCAATGCAAACTAGAGACTATAGTTAACAGAAACATTGTATTATGCTTCCTTTAATGCAACAAAGGCAATATATCAAAGCCAAATGGATGTAAATGGGGCACATAAGGGAGGGTTATGAGACTCTTGACATTGGTGATGTCTGACTCTTTTATTCTACTTTAGTTTAATTCTTTCTTTTTGTTGACTTTTAGCTGTCATGTTTTTCTGTTTTGCTTTTTCTTTTGTCTTGCTAGCTTTTCTGTTTCTTCCTCCTTCTTTGTGGAAGAAATGGAAATGTCCTTATGTAGATAGTGATGATGGTGGTGAATACATAAATATGTGACTATAAAGGGAACCATTGATTGTTTACTTAGGATGGAGAGTATGGTGGGTTAACAAAACTATCCAAAATATGGTTTGGTGAAGTAAACTTGAGGGCAATATATTGAGTGAAATAAGTCAGACACCTAAAGACAAATATTGCATGGTCTCACTGATATGAACTAATTATAATACATAAACTGATAGACATGAAATATAGGTTGCAAGTATATAGAACAAGGCTAAATAATTGGGAGTGTCTGCATATTATGAGAAGAATGTAACTAAGTTTTTTGAAATGGGCAGAGGTGTCAGTAGCTCCTTATTGTGAGAATAACTAAAAGTGCTGAATGTTGTGTAAATATGGTAGAAAGGGGAAATTTAGAGTCACAAATGTCACCTGAAGGAAAGTTGGAAGTTGAAAGTTCGGAATGCATAAAACAGTGAATTTTGTGGTAGACAGTGTCTATGATTAACTGTACAAATATTAGAAATCCCTTTCATGAACTGGAACAAATGTATTATACTATAACTAGAAGTTAATAATAGAGGTGTATATAGGGAATATATACCTATTGCAAAGTATATACTTCAGTTAGTAATATTTTTACATTCATTTTTCAACAGTAACAAATGCACTATACCAATATGAGTCAATAATGGAGTGGAGGTTGTTAGGGTTATGGAAGGATTTGGGTTTCCTTTTTTTTATTTCATTTTTGGAGAAATGATATTGCTCTAAAAATTGGAAAGAAATTGAATTGTGGCAATGGATGCACAGCTGTATGATGGTACTTTGAGCAATTGATTGGGCACTTTGGATCCCTGGATAATTGTATGGTATGTGAACAATCTCAATAAAATTAAATTTAAAAATTCTTTCTGATGGCTGAAAATATCAGTTCTCCCTTTAAAGTTTTCAATGGCCTGGATGGCAATTCTTTTATGTTTGAAGACAATTTCCCTTGTTGATTGTAGTTGTAATCAGCATTAGACACATCAGCTGACTGATGAAGTGAATCCACAAAATATCCTCATGAGCACAATCATTGCTTCCATGAGCAAATAACTGTAGAGTGTAAACTCACAATATGCCACCCCTTGTCACTTTGTCACCCACACACATCTCCATAAACCATACTTAAGCTCTAAATAAAAACAATAACACTCATACTGTGGCCTGACATAATTCAACTCTTCTTCATAAAAACACTGAGAATTTCCCCATAAGAGGATGTAAATCCTTGGGTAGTGTTCATTTTTAAATTTGATATCTTATAAACCAAATTCTTCCAGAAGGGGGAAGATTCAGTAGGCTGCCATATCCTGGTGCATAAATTAGTCATTTGGTACACCCCCATGTTTGAACTGACACTGGGTTCAGAGAGCAGGAAATCAACATTCAAAAGCCTCATTGAAATCACTGAGCTTCCCCAGGTACAAGTTTCTCTGTCATGCACTCCACCCTGTTTCTTTCTTATCTAGCAGATCAAGAGGCTCAACTCCAGGTCAGCCTGGTAATTGGATCCTCTCATGTTTGTTTCCATCTCCTGTTAACTGGGCCCTTCCTCATTCTTGGAGCTGAATATTGGGTCTTCAGGCTGAGGACACTTCCCTATTGGCCTGAGTCTGCACCTATACCTGAGGCCATGAAGCCAACGCCCTCCCTGATGGGCTCAATTTCACTTACCCTGACATGTTACCAGTCTGTATTTGACCAATTTCTCTTGTCCATCAGGGCTCCACAGGATTTCACCACCACATCCTATGAAATTTCCATGATCCACATTCACTGTGAAACCCACCAGTCAACTATGTCTCTCTGTATTTGGACAACAATGCCTATCTGGTAACACATCAGTGTCCCCAAACACTGCCCATGTCCAGCTCTGAGCAACATTCTGCCATTTGTCCAGCCTTCCTAATGTCCCAGGAATGATAGTGTGATGCCTGATCAATGGAGAAATTGGATTTTAAACAATTTTCTTGAAAGTAGTGGTGGTTTCTTCTCACTACTAATGGATTGGCATGGATATTCAGTCCCACTGATTGGGCTAGTGCATTCCTCACCATCACACACTCCAGTTGCTTTTCTTCCACCAGTCCATGGAATGCACTTCTGCTAATTTAACAACTTCCTCCATATACTAACCTCAAGGGCCAACACCAAGGAGGACCTGAGTGCTCTTGTAGCTCCCGGGGGAGACAAAACTGGGACACTTCACCATCCTGTTTATGACCACATTGGCAGGCAGCTCACAAGAACCTGGAATGCCAGGGATAATCCAGCACATGCTCCAATATGTTCTCACATACTCCAATTTGTCCAATTTGTCTAAGGCTGTTGAGGCTCTATGTCTATTCCATGACCCCCTGTTCCACTCAAACCCGTGCTCACTCTAATGTTCAATTCAACATGCTGGAAAGTTCTTAAAGGTATCTACTAGCTGTCATGTTGAGCAGATGGAGAAAACACTGCATGATGAACTCTGTTTCATGACACTTAAGGCTTTCAACTTTGATTCCTTGCAGAGGAACTTAAGATTATGATCTCAGTAAAAAGAATCAATATAATAATGAATTAAACTTAATAAATTTGGGAACACTTAAAACATAAGAAGAATTCTAATAAAGCTGGAATTCTCCAGTGAAGATTTTTAGCAAGAAAAGAGAACATTTGGCACTTACTGTCTTTTCACACAAGGTGAAAATGGAAACCACTCAGAACACACTAATTATCCGATTGAATAAAGAATACAAATTCATTGGGGAGAAAAAATATGTCCTTGTATTGAATTAAAAGGGGAAGTTGCCTCAAAAATGTTTTGTGAAGTTGGAGAATAAGTACAATATTCTTTAGTGCCCATGTAATATTCTCCATGATAGAAAATATACTGGAGCACAAAACAGGTCTCAATAAATTAAAAAAGATTGAAATTGTTCAAAGCACTTTGTCTCACCATAGTGTAATTAGGCTGTAATTCAATATCCATCAAAGATTCAGATGTTTCAAAAACATATGGGATTAAAGAACACACTCTTAAACAAATCAGTGGGTCACAGGAGAAATTGATAATTATCTGGAAACAACATATCAAAACCTGTGGAATTCAGAGAAGTTGGTGCGGAAGTGGATATTTATAGCACTAAAAGTATACATTAAAAAGGAAGAAGGAGCTAAAACCAAAGACCTAACTGAACAACTGAAGAAGCTAGGGAAAGAATAGAAAAATAACCCTAAATCAAGTAGAAGAAAAGAAATAAAAGCTTTAAAGCAGAAATAAATGATCTGGAGAACAATAAATACAAACAATAGAGAAAATAAATAAAACCAAAATTTGGTTCTTTGAGAAATCCAGAAGTTTAACAAACACCTAGCTAGATGGAGAAGTTAAAAGAGAAGATAACACAAATAAGCAAAATCAGATATGAGAGGGGTGTCATTAATATAGATCCTAAAGAAATTAACAAAAAATCATAAGATTAACAATTTCACACCAACAAACTAGACAACCTAGAGGAAATGGAAAATTTACTGGAAATACATAAATAGCCTAGCCTGACCTGAGAATAAATAGAAGACCTCAACAAACCAATCACAAGTAAAAGGGCCCAGTCTTCATCAAAATGATTCCTATGAATAAAAGCTGAGGGCCAGATGTCTTCACAGGGAATTTTTAACAAACTATCCAAAAAGAAGTGACACCATTCCTGCTAAAAATAGTTCAAAAAATAGAAGAAAATTGAACCTAACTCATTTTATGAAGCTAACATCACAGTAATACCGAAATCAGATAAGCATGCTACAAGAAAGGACATTTACATGTCAATCTCCCTAATGAATATAGATGCAAAAATTCTCAACACATTTCTTGCAAATTGAATTTAAAGACATATTAAAAAGATAATGTACCATGATCAAGTGGGGTTCATTCCAGGCATTCAAGTGTGGTTCAACATAAGGAATCAATGTAATACAATACATTAACAAATTGAAAGGGAAAAATCAAATGATCATCTCAATAGGTGCTGAAAAAGCATTCAACAAATTCAGCATCCTTTTGGATAAGAACAATTCAAAAGGGAGGAATTGATGGAAACTTCCTTTATATGTTAAAGAACATTTATGAAAAACCCACAGCCATTATAGTACTCAATGATGAGTGAGAGAAATTTTTCCCCCTAAGGTTGGAAATGAGACAAGGATGCCCCCTGTCATGACTATTATTCAACATTTTACTAGAAGTTCTGGTCAGAGCAATCTGGCAAGACAAAGAAATAAAAGGCATCCAAATGGGAAAGGAAGAAGTAAAACTGTCATTATTTGCAGATTATATTATTCTATATTTGGAAACTCCTGAGAAATCAGTGACGCAGATACTTGAGGTAATAAAAAATTTGGCAAACTCTCTGCATAGAAGATTAACGTGCATAAGTCAATAATGTTCCTATGTACTAGAAATGACCTATCTGAAGAGATGCTCAAGAAAAAGATTCCATTCACAATAGTAATAAAAAATTCAAGAGCCTCAGAATAAACTTAATGAAGGAGGTAAGAGACTTCTATAAAGAAAATTACATAACCTTATTAAAAGAATTCAAATGCAAACGAAAGTGATGGAAAGATATTCCATGTTTATGGGTAGGAAAGCTAAACATTATTAAGATGTCAATTCTACCCAAACTAATCTACAGACTGAATGTACTTCCAGTCTAAATTCTAACAACCTAGTTTCCATACTTGGTAAATCATGTCATCAAATTTATTTGGAAAGGAAAGAGGTCATGGATTGCTAAAAACTTTCTAAAAAGGGAAAACAAAGTGGGAGGACTTACAATTCCTGACTTTGAAGACTATTATAAAGCTACAGTAGCAAAAGCTGCATGGTATTAGCACAAATATAGACATATGGATCAATGGAGTCAAATTGAGAGTTCAGAAATAGACCCCAGGATCTATGGATGACTGATATTTGATAAGGCCCCCAAATCCACTGAAATGGAACAAAACAGTCTCTTCAACAAATAGGGCTTGGGAGCACTGGATATCCAGATTCAAAAGGATGAAAGAGGACTCCTACCTCACACCCTATACAAGAATTAATTCAAAATGAATCAAATACATCAATTTAAGAGACAGAAACATAGCACTTCTAGAAGATAATGTAGAGAAATATCCTCAAGAACTAGTATTAGGTAGTGGTTCTTAGACCTTACACACAAAGCACAAGCAATGAAAGAAAGAGTAGATAAATGGAAATACCTCAAAATCAAAAGCTTCTGTACCTGAAAGGAATTTGTTGAAGAGTTGAAGATGCAGCCTATGCATTGAGATAAAATATTTGGAAACCTTGTATCTGATAAGAGACTGACATCTTGCATATATAAAGCAATCCTACAACTCAATGATAATAGTATTCATAGATCAATTATAAAATGGGCAAAATATATGAAAAGATGTTTCTACAAAAAGTAAACATGAATGGCTAAAAAATGAAAAAGTTTACATATTTACTAGCTATTAGGTAATTGGAACTCAAGACCATAATGAGATATCATCTCACACCAATAAAAATGGCTGATTTTAGACAAACAGGAAACTATAATTTCTGGAAAGGATGTGGAGAAATTGGAAAACTTCTTCATTGCTGGTGGGACTGTATAATGATATAGCTTCCATAAAAGACAGTTTGGTTTCTCCTCAGAAGACTATATATTGAGTTATGTTATCATTTGGCAATTTCACTACTTGTATATACCCAGATTGTCTGAAAGCAGTGAAGTGAACAGACATTTGCACACCAATGTTCATAGCAGCATTGTTCACAATTGCCAAGAGATGTAAACAAAACAAATGGCATTCAACAAATGAGTGTATAAACATATAGGGCATATACATACAGTGGAATACTATGCATCATTAGGAACCAAAATGGTCTTGAAACATGATAACATGGATGAACCTTGAAGACATTATGCTTAATGAAATATTCCAGACATAAAAGGAGAGATATTGTATGTTACTACTAATGTGAACTTCATGAACTATGCAATATCTTACAATATGTGAGATAGGGTACATAGAGACAGACCAAAGCTAGAGAATGGGAGATGTTAATCTAACATGTTCAGAAATGATAATGGATGTGAATTTAATGATATGGGAATGGACAGGTATGAATATGGTTCATTAGTGGGATTATATGTATCAGTGTTGCACTGAAGATGAATATGTTCAAAAGGGGTTGTTTAAAGGCATGTACTCCACAGAACAGCACACAAACCTAAATAAGTATTAGCATGATATACTTATAAGGTATGACACTAGTACAAAGATTTAAAAACAGAATGCTATATGGATTTTACCCATCACATCTATAAACAACATTTAGTAGGAATATCATACCAGCACTACACTAATATTAAGGATGAAAAGTTAGTGGCTGTTAAGAGCTCTTATATAATTTATATTAAGATAATTGTTTAAAATTGAGAGTGATAATGATTGTACAACTAAGTGAAAATAATGTCAGAAACTGGCCATTTATCTTGGGACAGAATATATGTTATGTGAAATTAGGAACCCACTACTTAATAAATCAAGCCTTCCATTTTGAGGCTTGTTCTTGTGAAACTTAGGGCTGTAAATGAAAGGCTAAATATTTCTATAATTAAACCTGAGTCACCCCCAGAGAACCTCTTTTGTTGTTCAGATGTGACCTTTCTCTCTCTAAGGTCAGCTCTGCAAATAAATTCATTAACACTCCCCCTCATGCACACATGGTACCTGACCCCAAGGGGAATGAATCATCCAGGTGACATGGGACACAACTATGAGGAATGAGTCTGGTCCTGATAGTGAGGGATGGAAAGTGACTACTTGACAGAAAAGGGGAAAAGTGAGGTGAAAAGATAAGTTTACAGTGGCTAAGATCTCATATAGAGTTGAGATGCTATCCTGGAAGTTTCTCTTATGCAAGTTCCAGGCACATATCCCGAATGGCCACAGTTTTCCATGCTCCTACCGACAGCAGTTCTGAAATACCTAAGTCCCAATCTGAGATCCTGTAAAGAATTCACTCACTAAGTTTTATCTTTCAGAATCTTAAATCCACCAGAGTTTTCTTATGTCAGCCAAGTCCTAAAACTCAGAGGCAACAGACTCTTGAAGAAAAATAATCAGATAGAGCTCCCTTCCATATAATTTTGGCACACTCTTTTAATATGTACCCCTTAGGGCACCCCTGAAGATTGAGAAAGTTATTAAATGAAAGGAAGGGGTATAAACAGACAAGATAAAATTTTGAAAAAGGATTACGAACACTGAAATTTTATATAAATATGTGTGTATATATATAATACTATATATATATATTGGATACCAGGGTATTAGTATAGCTAGAAGGAAATAACTGAAATGGAACATTAATTTATAATATTTTATGGAATGTGCTCTATAGCTATTCACTGAACTGTGCTTTGTAAATTTTTGTCTTACTGTATCTGTATATGTACTATATTTCATAATAAGGAAAGAACTGAAATGGTGGAACTGTAAACCATAACTATTTTTTGATATTATCTATAAAACTGCTTATTGAGCTGTACGTTGACAGTTAACATCTTTTATATATATGTTCTATTTCAAAATAATGGAATTGACTGAAATTTTGGAAGTGTAACCCAAAATATTCTTTGAAATTTTCCAACTGCTCATTAAATTCTACTTTGAAAGTTATCACTGTCATGTATGTAGGTTAATACTCACAATAAAAATCAGTAGGTTATAGATATAGGTATTTAATATAAGTCACCTAGAAATGACAAAGAAAGTGCACAGAAACAGATGTAAGAAAAGCCTTGGTCAGGTACCTCCCAAAAGATCAACTATAGAAAAATGTATCTTCCAATAAAGGAAAAGAGAGACATAAAATAACATATGTATAAAAAAAGAAAAAAAATGACTGAAGCTGTTCTGAGTACACAATAACAACACTGAATGTAATAGATTATAGACCCAAATCAAAAGAAACAGGCTGGCAGAATTGATAAAATGCATGTACCAAATATATGTTGTTTAAAAAACTCAGCTTAGACACAAAGACAAAATGAGGCTGAAAGTGAAAGGATGGGAAAAGACATTCCATGTAAATGTAACCAAAAAGAGCAGGAGTAGCTACACTAATATTGGACAAAATAGACTTAAATCAAAAGCAGTTATGACAGACAAAGATGAATCTTATACATTGTGAAAATGGGCAAGCCACCAGGAATCTATAACAATCATAAATATTTGTGCACCTACCCAGGATGCCCCAAAATGCATGAAGTAACCAGTGACAAAACTGAAGGGAGAAATGTAGAATAATATAGAAATATAGAAATAAATCAGGAAAACATGGGGGGCAATGCTACTGACACCACAGAAATGAAAATGATCATAGGAGATGTGCTGGTTAGGATGTATTTTGTCCCCCAAAATGACATGTTCTTTGATGCAATTTTGTCTGGGAAGATGTATTAGTGATGACTAGGTTGGAATCTATTGATTGTTTCCATGTAGATGTGATTCAATCAACTGTGGGCAAGAATTTGATTGGATAATTTCCATGGAGGTGCTACCCCACCCATTCAGGGTGGGTCTTAATTAAATCACTGGAGTTCTATAAAAGAGTTCACATAGAGGAAGAGCTCAGAACTGCTGAGAGTGTCATTTTGGAGAGCAGCTCAGAAAGACATTTTGGAGATGGCCACTGAAAACAGATTTTGCTGACATTTTGGGGATGCTAGCCTAGTGTTTGCTCTGGAGAAGCTAAGAAAAAGACAAAACACCAGAAGAGCAACATTTTGAAGAATGCATGGGAGCTAAGAGAGGAGCTGGAACACAACCCAGGATCAGCAGACACCAGACATGTTCCTTCCCAGCTAACGGGTTTCCCAGACACAATTGGCCTTGCATTGATGAAGGTATAATTGTGTTGATGCTTTAATTTGGACATTTTCATGGCCTCCAGACTGTAAATTTGTCACCAAAAAAAAAACCTTTAAAAAAGCCAATCCATTTCTGGTATCTTGCATAATGGCAGCATTAGCAAACCAGAAAAGGAGGATATTATGACAATGGCATACCACAAAAATAGACAACATAAATGAAATTGGCAATTTCCTAGAAACACATGAACAACATACATTTACTGTAGAGAAAATAGAAGACCTCAGCAAACCAGTTGCAAGTAGTGCCATTGAATCAATCATCAAAAACTTACCAAAAGAAATTTTCAGGTCAAGATAGTTTCAAAGGTGAATTCTACCAATCATCTGAAGAAGAATTAATATCAATCTTGCCTAAACTCTCCCAAAATGTTGAAGAAGGAAAAACACAATATAGCTTGTACTATGGAGTGAACATCACACAAATACAAATGCCGGATGGACATGACAAGAAAAGAATACTGACCTATCTCTCTAATGAATATATTTACAAAAATCCTCAAAATTCCTTGAAAATCAAATACAGCAGCACATGTGAAAATTAATATACTAGGATCAAAGGATTTTATTACAAATATGCAAGGGTGTTATAACACAAGAAAATCAATTAACAAATTGATTAAAAATTTTAGCAAAACATATTGACAAATCAAAGGGGAAATCTATCTCTGTTTACACAGAAGAGGCATTTGACAAAAGCCAGCATCCTTTCTTAATATAACCAATTCAAATATATGAAGAGAATAAAATTTCCTCAACATGATAAAGGGCTTATATAAAAAACCTACAGCTAATAGCATACTGAATGGTGAAAGACAGAAAGTTGTCACTCTAAGATCTGGACCAAGACAATTATGTCCAGTGTTAACACTATTATTAAACATTGCACTACAAGTTCTACTTAGAACAGTTAGAAAAAGAAGAAAAGCCACACAATTCATGAAGGAATATGTAAAACATACACTATTTGCAGATGACATGAATTTACGGTTTGACATTCCTTGAAAATCAACAATGCTACTAGAGTGAATAAACGAGTTCAGAAAGGGATAGGATACAAGATCAACATGTAAAATTCAGTAGTGTTTCTGTATCCTAAAACTGAGAAATCTCAGGAAGGAATCAAGAGGATAATTCAATTTACAATAATAAGTAAAAGAATCAAGTACAGAGGAATAAATTTTACCAAGAATTTAAAGAAACTGCATTCAGAAAACTACAAAATCTTGTTAAAAGAAATCAAAGAAGACCTAAATAAATGGAATATATTCTGTTTCCATGTGTTGGGTGACTAAATATCATTAAGATGTCATTTCTACACAAATTGATTCACAGAATCAATGAAATCCCAATCAAAATGTCTATGGCCTACTTTGAAGAAACTGAAAAGCCAATTATCAAAATTATCAAGTTTCTTTGGAATTATAAGGGCTCTCAAATCACCAAAAGCATCTTGGAAAAGTAGAATGAATTTGGAGGACTCTCACTTCCTGGCTTTAAAGTGTATAACAAAGCTACAGTGGTAAAAACAGCATGGTACAGTTCCCGACTCTACAGCCACCAAAGCCATAGTCATGGCCTGGACCACGTCTTCCAAAATGAGGCAGGTTGGGGTTGAGTGCTGGGCCAGGGGTTACATAAAGGAAGTTTCCAACCACATATGAGTGGGTCAGAATGCAGACCCAAGACCTCGTGGGAACTGTAGTCCTGGGATCACATCAAGATTACCTGATTGCCAATTTGGGAGGTTTGAGCAAGTCCCTTAATCTCCCTAAGCCTTAGTGACCCTGGCTATGAAATGAAGATAAAGGCTCCCAGACTGTGCCCTACTCTGTGCCAGTAGCTAAGATCCTGCAGGTGCTCAGGCCTGAGTCCAGACAGAGTAAGGAAAGGAGACAGAAGTCATTAGTGGTTCCCATACCTGAAGGAGGGGAATACAGCGGGGTTGTGAGTGTATTTGTTGGTCCTGTCTGGGGTTAAGTGTCCTGGAACAAGATATAGAGGATGATTGCACAGTATTGTAATGTAATTGATGACACCAGTATGCACAATTCAAAGGGTAATAACATAAATTTAATTTAAAGGACATTTAAAAAGGAAAAATAAACATAATCATATAAAAAGTAAAATATGAAGATGAATTAGCACACAGGGAAAAACATGCCCCCACAATAAAGGGTAATTCATGCTCCATTTCATGGTCAGACCCTCCCTGGAGTTTAGAAATTGGAACTGAAATTTTGTCTGGACATGCCCTACCTGGGAAGTTGATGCTGGGACCAGGGCTGGAATTGCTTCCAGATCTGTAGCTGGCCCTGTTGTTTGCCTGTCCTACAGCTTTGGGCCTGGCTCAAAAGGCATAGCTGATGATCATTTGGGAACCATTTTAATTTGCTGTAGAATTGGGAATGAAGGTGACCCTGGGTCCACCCTCTGTGCAAGAGCTGGAGCTGTATGGGGATCTAGATCTTCCAGTGTTGCTTGATCTGGCACTGGTGCTGGAGGTGGAGATATAGCTGGGAATGTGGCTAGCACTGGAGTCGACCCTGACATTGTAAGAGGTGCATATTCACCAACACAACTGCCTTTACATTTGAAACTCCAAAATATCCCATGCCTTTGAGAAGCCAAGCCCAAGAATGTGTTCTAGGAAGTCTTCACAGGCAAAAGACCCCTGGGGAAGTGGTCTGAGGTTCCTCTTTGCTCTTGGAAAAACACCAGCCTCTGGGGGCTCTTCAATGTGTGCAATTGCTGTGCACTTCCCCATGGGCCTGCATGCATCCACTCCCAGTCCTCTTAATCCTCTGACTATGCCTCCATTCTCTCTAGAGCCTCTTGCTGAGCTTCTGCAGGCTGGGTAGGCCCCTGCTGCTCCAAAGCAGTCACACTGACCTCCTAGGCCACCAGTGTCTGATATTCCTGCAAGTATGGGAAATAATGACTTTGCAGCTGGCCCCATCTTGGGAATGTAGGCATGAAAGGAATGCACTGGAGTCCCCCATTCCTCTGTCAGTGGGACTGGGACCCACTCTGGAAAATTGCTGGCAGGGAGACTTGAAGATGTCCCAGGGTGGGATCTTGTGTCCTAGGTGTAGAGAATGCCCTGTCCTCACTCTCACCTCCACACTTCTTAGGCCCTTGTGGATGATGTGGTGCACCTGCACCTTGATCAGGAAGTGATGTCCATGACCCCATTTTCTAGCTACTCCTGGTCTCCCAGGTGAGCTCTACAACAACAGGTCCTGCAAGCAGGTAGGAATGTATCAGGAACCTGCCTGGCCAACATAATTGGGGACAGCCGCACATGAAGTCATACCCCAGATTAGGCCCAGCTCTTTCTGCATAGACCCATCCAAGAGTAAAGGAGGTGACAGCACTACAGCTCTGGATCAACTTATGGGCAAGTGAGCCCCATTCCCAAGTTACCCCTTCTGGCCATAACAGCCATGATCTGGGAAGGAACATTATGTGCCCAGAAGGCTTCCATCCCACACCAACCTGGTCCTGTCCAGGGCCTTGGCATACTCATGCCCCTCCCCTCCACAAACACACACTTATTGGGAGGTGCTGAGGCTCTCCAGGCAGGAACACAGTGGATGGCCTGGTCTGCAATCCACTGCTTGTGCTCCCTGGCTTGCCTTTAGATTCTTCCTGGTAAATGGCCTGAGCTTTTTAGAGAGAGGACTGAGAAAATTCCTGAAGTGTCAGAAAAGATTCTTGCTTCAGGGTTTCCTGAGGCCCAGGCTTAGGCAAATAGGAAGACAGGAAGAAAACATCTGGTTTCTTGAATGTATTTGCCTGTGACGTGTTAGAAGGCTGTCTGAAGAGTGACGGTGACTGGTTACTGGGGTTCCAAGTTCTGTTGGACTTTATTTCCAAGGAAGCGAGGCCACTTCCTGGGTTCCCCTTCCCATGTCACTTTCCTGTATTATGCTCACCAAACACATTTTTAGCTGCCAAATCTTCACCTTCCTCTCCCCTGTCATCTCTCTCACTGTACAGTTTCACAAACACATCCCCCCATGCTGCCCCAGGTAGGCCTGGGAATGTGAGGAACCAATGTGAGGACACAGAGTTGTGTTCACACCTGGCTCTTTTTTCTATTGGTTTCCTGACTCTGGGCAAGATATTATGCATTTCAGCCCCCAACCCCCCAAGTCTCCCATTCTGCACAAGGGTATCATTGTAGCATGTATTTCCTAGGGCTATATGATCAGGTAAAGGAGAGAAAATACCTATAAAATTGTGGGCTGATGTAACATGTAGATATTGCATGAAATTAGAGGAGGAAAAATTACAAGATTTTTTTGGGTAACAGCATTAATTACAGTTCAAATCAGGACTGAGTCCTGGTGGTGTAATCTTTAGGAGCTCCCCTCTCCTCTTGACTTTAATTCCCAGTCCAAAAAATGAGCAGATTTAAATTCAATAAAAATGGACTTTTTTTTTTTTTTTTACCATTCAATTGCTTCCTATTTTCTTTAGAGACAGATCCAAGTGTCACCACTTAACCCATGTGGTGGGCAGGCTCCAAAGCCTTCCAAGGACCCCACCTCCTTGGGACATATCCTTGTGTAATTCCTCTCTCTCAGTTTGAACTGGCCTGAGTGACTTGCTTCTGATCAATAGTGTATGGCAGTGATGAGATTTCCCTGACAAAACTTTGTTACACAAAGTCTGTGACTTCTGTCTCATCATTACTTCTTGTCCTCTCTCTCTTTGTCTTTCTCTCATCAGTCTGTCTCTCATCCCTTGCTCAGGGAAGTGACTTTGATATTCTGAGCTGTTCTACAGAGGCCCACATGGCAGAAAATGAATGATGCTTGGCCAACAGAAGGAAGGACCTTGAGTCTTGGCACAATTGCACCTTCTCCCTGTACACTGTCCCTGACTTATTCATGGCTGGATCCCTATGGTCGCTCTGCTCACACTGGAGATGTCACTTCAGTGAGGCATTTGGGGACTACCTACCTCTTGGCCTCCCATCCTGCTTTACAGACTCCTGTTTTATGTTCCTTACAGCCAGAACTTGTTCTTGTTTCTTGTGCCAGCTCCTCATCTACCCACACAACTATTGGCCAACCCCCACTGCTGTTTATCTGTGTGTGTGTGAACACATGCTTTGGGGATGATAAGAAGAAAACTGTCTCTCAGAAACAAGAGCATGCTGGATTCTCCCAAACATTAGGGACATTCTTTAACAAAGTCAAACCTTTGGGAAGGGATGAGCCCTTTCCTAGGAGGCTGGAAACTCCCAGGTCCTCTGGAAACTCTCCACCCCATGTGCCCTGGACAAGTTCCTGCGTTTCTATGGGTCTCAGATTTCCAAATTCACACAGAGGCATTGGATACAAAACTGTGTAAGAACATGCTAGTAATGGACAGGTTTGCTAGCTTCCCAAAAATGGATGGGTGGTGAGTGAGAAGGCACACTAAAGCACCCAGGAGCACACTGTTCCCTATATGCAGGAATGCAGTGGATACCATGCTGGAGAGATGGGCTTGCATCCACAGCTAGGTGATCATCCCAGGCCACACAATACATAGGATAATACATGAACCCAAACTCTCATCACTTACATGTATGAATGTTCAATGCTTCAACAGCTCTGCCTGTGGTCTGAGCCTTGAAATCCACCCACCTCCCCATGCATCCCCTTCTCCCCAACCTTCCCCAAACCCAGGCCACTGCTCTGTATCCTCTAGTACTCAGGGCCATGGCACATTCCCCAAAAAGTCAGGTGGGACATGGGTTATTCAATGTGGCAGAGGTTGAGTACCTGGAGACCCAGGAGCTTCAGAATACCACATGCCGCATCCCTCTTCACCACCACTGGGGGTGTTTCAGCAGACAGGCAGGTGGCCAACCCATCCAGATGGACACCAGTTCAGGCCACCTCTCCTACTCTACTGCCACACTCCTCCCTTATGCCAGCTTGTGTAAGCTGGGGTGGCAGAAACCCCAGGGATGAGGCATTGCAAGTGTTGGGGGATAGTTTCTGTTGTTACAGAGCCTCTCCTGGAGCTGCAATTTCCCATATTTGATAGATGACAAAAGAATTTAGCAATCAGGGACCCAACTCTGAGGAGCTGAGCCCAGCCAGAATAGGGGACTCAATCTCTGCTCTGAGCCATCATTTTCACAGTGCATACACTTGGAGGCCCTTTCTTGTGCTGAATGCTGCCAAGCTAGGCAGCTCTCCTGAGGTCCATGCACTGTAGGCCTTCAGCTACCGAACTTCAATCTCTCCACACAATCATGGGGTCAGAGTCATTCATACACTTTGCAATCCAGAAATTCTTGTTGTTGCTCTAAGAAATCAGCACATTATCTTGTCTCAATTGTGGGTTTGAAATAGGGTCATTCTGTCCCCAGTGTCTGTGCTTTGCACAAGAACTCCATATTAATTGTCTTGAAGTAGTATGTCATCATGGTTTTGATTTGCATTTCCCTAATGGAAAATTATGTTCAGCTTCTGATCACATACATATTTCCCATTTGTATAAATTTTTGGAGATATATTCTTTTAAGTCCATTGCTGGTTTTTATTAGTGTTCCTTGTCCATCCATTCTTGAGCAGTAGCAGTCTTTATATATCCTGGATAAATTAAACAATTATCAGATATTAAATTTGGAAGAATGTTTTCATAGTCTCTGGATTATCTTTTCACTTTTCTGATAATGCCCTTTGATGCACAAAAGTTTTTAATTTTCATGAATTCCTTTTACCTATTTTTATTTATTTTTTATTGTGATTGTTCACATACCATACCATTATTTAAAGATCTAAAGTATACAATTAGTTGCCCCCAGTACCATCGTACAGCTGTGCATCCATCACCACAATTTATTTTTTCAATTTTTGAAACATTTTTATTACTCCAGGAAACAAATAAAGACAAAGGAAATTCAAATCCTCCCATAGCCCTAACCATGCCCTCCTCTTTTGTGGACCCATAGTATTGGTATATTATATTTGTTACTGTTGATGAAAGAATGTTAAAATGCTACTAACTGTAATATATAGTTTGTGGTAGGTATATTTTTCCATATATGCCCCTTTATTATTAACTTCTAGTTATAGTGCCATTCATTTGTTCTGACTCATGAAAGAAATTTCTAATGTTTGTGCATTAATCATGGACATTGCCCAACACAAGGTTCACTCTTTTATATATTCCCATCTTTTAATGTCCAACTTTCCCTCTGGTTACATATGTGACTCTGAGCTTACAATTTCCACCCCATTCACACACCATTCAGCACTGTGAGTTATTCTCACAATGTGGTACTGTCACCTGTGTCCATTTCCAAACATTTCAGTTCAACCTAGTGGAAAATTCTGCTCATAATAGGCAACCAGTCCCCATTATTTAGCCTCATTCTATATCCTGGTAACTTATATTTCATGTCTATGAGTTTACATATTATGATAAGTTCATAATTAGTCCTTATGTGTCTGACTTATTTCACTCAATAGAATGCTTCAAGTTTTCTTCATCAACCCATTTCTAAGACAGTTTTGTTCACACACCATACATTCCATCCTAAGTAAACAGTCATTGGTTCCCTGTATAGTTACATATTTATGTATTCAGCACCATCACCACTATCTATATAAGGACATCTCAATTTCTCCACAAAGCAGGAGGAAGAGTCAAAGCAGGTAGAGAGACAAAAGAAAAGAAAAAGAAAGAGAAAAAATCATGAGAGCTAGGAAGCATCAATAGGAAAGACAAAATTAAACTAATGTACAATAGAGTCAGACAACATTAACAATGCCAAGAGTCCAATAACCGTCCCTCATAATCCCATCTTATGTGCATTTAGCCTTGGTATATTGCTTTTGTGACATTAAATGAAGCATAATACAAGGTTTTTGCTAATTATATTCTCTAGTTTACATTGTAATTTTCCCCCCAATACCTCCCTATTTTTAGCACCTTGCAAGGTTGATATTCAGTTCTTCTCCTTCATGAAAAAAATATATTTGTACATTTTATCACAACTGTTGAACACTGTAGGTTTCACTGAGTTAAACAGTCCTAGTCTTTATCTTTCCTCTTTCCTTCTGGTTTCTCACATGCTCCTAACCTTCCTCTTTCAACCATATTCATAGTTATCTTTGTTCTGTGTACCTACATTGTTGTGCTACCATCACCCAAAATTGTGTTCCAATCATCTCACTCCTCTCTTTTCCTATCTGTCTGTAGTGCTCCCTTTATTATTTCCTGTAGAGCAGATATCTTGTTCACAAACACTGTCCTGTTTGTCAGAGAATATTTGAACTCTCCCTCATATTTAAAGGACAGTATTGCCATATATAAGGTGCTTGGTTGGTGGTTTTTCTCTTTCAGTATCTTAAATATATCACACCACTTCCTTCTTTCCTCCATGGTTTTGGCTGAGAAATCTGCAATTAGTCTTATCAAGCTTCCTTTGTATGTGATGGGTCACTTTTCTCTTCCTGCTTTTAGGATTCTCTCTTTATCTTTGACATTTGATACTATGAATACTAAGTGTCTTGGCATAGGCCTATTCAGATCTATTCTGTTTGGGCATGCTGCACTTCTTGGATCTGCAATTTTATATCTTTCATTAGAGATGGGAAATTTTAATTGATTATTTCCTTTATTAATGCTTCTGCCCCTTTTCCCTTCTCTTCTACTTTTGGGACACCCATGACATGTGCATTCATGCATTTTAATTTTTCATTCAATTCCCTGAGATGTTGTTCATGTTTTCCCTTCTTTTCCCTATTGGTTCTTTTGTGTATAGGCTTTCAGGTTTCTTGTTCTCCAGTTCCTGAGTGTTTTCTTCTGCCTCTTGTGAACTGCTGTTGTATGATTCCATTGTGTCTTTTGTCTCCTGTGTGGTGGCTTTCATTTCCATAGATTCTGCCAGTTGTTTTTTTGAACTTTGACTTCTATCTTATGTACACCCAATG
This sequence comes from Choloepus didactylus, assembly GCF_015220235.1. Lineage (NCBI taxonomy): Eukaryota > Metazoa > Chordata > Mammalia > Pilosa > Megalonychidae > Choloepus > Choloepus didactylus. The sequence continues at coordinate 85,811,118 of NC_051322.1, forward strand.
CTTTCTTTATAGCCTTCATCTCTTTTGCCATATCTTCCATTAACTTTTTGAATTGGTTTAGCATTAGTGGTTTCAATTCCTCTATCTCAGTTGAAGTGTAAATTTGTTCCTTTGACTGGGCCATAACTTTTTTTTTCTTAGTGTAGATTTTAGTTTTCTGATGTCTAGACATCTGGTTTCCTTAGTTACCTGAATCAGATTTTCCCAGACCAGAATAGGCCAAGGTCCCAGAAGGAAGATATATTCATTGTCCAGTTTCCCTGAGGGTATGTCTTAGAGGATTGACACACCCTGTGAGGGCTTAATATGCTGTGTTTTTCTGCACAGCAGGTGGCGTCTGTCAGCCTGTATCTCCTGACTGGTGTAAGGAGGTGTGGTCTATGGCTCTTTTACCCCATGTTTGGGGGTGTTGTTCTGAATGGAAGACAGGTAGTAGAACTGAGCACCACCTCTTTCCTCTTAGGGATGATATGACTCCTAGGGAGTTTTCATTTGTATATAAATTGGTTCTTTGTCTCTCTGACTCTGCTATCTCCACCCTAGTCTGTGTCAGAGCTGTGAGCTGAAAATGGCCAAGGCTTTCTCCACTGAGCTGCTCAGGTTGCTAGAGAGAAAAAGGGACAGAAAACCCCTTTCAGGATCAGTCCATGGTCCCTAGTTACACCCATTGGCCAGAGATAACACCCAGTCCTCTGGGTGCTCCCTGGTTCTTCAAAGTGTGTCATCATTAAAAGCCTCTGTATGCTTGTTGGGGATTTGTAGCTTGCATTGATAAGTCCATATTTGCCAGCTAAAACCCCAGTTTGAGCTGGACTGAAGTACATTTGCTTGTTCAGAGAGTGTTGCTTTCTATCACAGTGAGGTTTTGAAGTTTGTATTGCTGTGGTGGGAGAGGACTCCCAGGTCATGTCTACAGTTTCTACTCACAGATCCCATGCTGTGTTCTCAGGCATTCTTCCCAATCCAGGTTGGTGCATGATGTGCGGACAATTACACTTGTTCCCCAGAAGTTATTCCAGATTATTTACTAGTTGTTCCTGGTTATTTCTTGCTCCAGGGGTACTAACTAACTTCCAGTCCTCTCTATGCCACTATCTTCTTTCATCTATTTTACCTATATTTAAAATTTGTTGCTTCTGTTTTTGTTGTCATATTTAAAAATCATTGGCAAATCTGTATCATGAAGTTTTCTTTTATGATTTCTTCTAAGTGATTTTTAAGTTTTAGTTCTTATATTTAGGAACTTAGTCTATTTTGGGTTAATTTTTGTGTGATGTTGTGGGAGGGAGAAATGATCAAGATCCCTGTGGACAATAAGGCTGGAGATTTGTTATACCCCTGAGGTAGCACAGTGAATGTATACTGCTGGCCTTGCTAGCTGAATGCAAACTGTTTCTGGTGGTCCTTACTAACAGCTATTGAAAAACAGCATTTTCCAGATCAATAGCTCCATACCAGGTGCCAGGGGATCAGTTGAATTGCTCAAGCAATGATACCACATCTGGAACAGCAGTTGCAATTGGAAATAGGAATGTTCCACAATGAAAAGCCTCTGAGTAACAGCCCTTCTATTGAAAAATGGGAAGAAGAAATCACCAACCTCCAGGATCCTTTTAAGGTTTTGGTGTGTTAACAGTGGTGCCTTCTGCCCAGATTCAGGTATAGGTACACCATAGCAGTTCTGATCATTTAGGGATAGGAGTGGTTAACCTGTCTTTCAGGTCTTTCCTAGCATGGGAAACTGGGGCTGGGAGGACATAATTATCAAACCATTGGATCTTTGTCCATCCAGCTTGTTCCCAAGGGAGAGAGAGAAGAAAGTAGGTGTATTAGTTTTCTATGCTGCTTAAGCAAATGAAATGAAATAGGTTGGCTTAAACAATGGCTGTTTATTAGCTTATGGTTCAAAAGCCAAAAGAAATTCAAAATCAAGCTGTTTACAAGACATTCTGAGGACTATTGCATTCTGCAGCTGGCTTCTGGTGATCTTTTGTCCTTACCTTTTCACATGGCAGGGCACATGGTGGCATCGCCCAGTCTTTCCCTTCTCTTCTGGAACAGCAGTTGCAATTGGAGTCACCACCTGGTTAAGCTTACAATAATCCACAGTCATCCTCCAAGACCCATCTGTTTTCTGCACAGGCCAAATAGGAGACTTTAATGGGGATGTTGTGTGAATCACCACCCTTGCATTCTTCAATTCCTTGAGTGCCATTAATCTCTGCAATCCCCCTATAGATCCAGTATTGCTTCTGGATTACTATTTTGCTAGGAAAAGGCAGTTCTAGCAGCTTCCACCGTAATATCTTTCACTTCATGAGTCAGGGAACCAAAGGGAGGATTCTGCCAGATGCTGAGTATGTATATTCCAATTATGCATTCTGAAGCAGGGGAAATACCACAGAATGGGTCTGGGAACCCACTGGACCCATGGTGAGATAGACCTGAGCTAAGACTCCATTGATCATCTGACCTCCATAAGCCCCAACTCTGACTGGTGGGCCAGAGTAACATTTTGAGTCTCCTGGAATTGTCACTTCTGAACAATAATCCTTGAAATATCTGAACAATTCCTTTTCCCCAAAGCATAGTTACCCTTGTAAAATACTGTAGGTCCCCCTGGGGAAGGTTGGAAGGAAGATTAATAGTATAAATTTTGGGCAGTGTACAGGGTCCTTCCCCAATGGTACCTTGCCTTCCCCTCATACAAGGGTCTCTGGATCTGTACACTGTTTCAAGTCTGGGATTTGATTAAGGAGCCATGACTCTGTTTTTCTTTTTTAAATTCAAGGTAGACTTTTGTTCACTTGACATGGAATTCTTCTGCTTATAGAAATCAAAGAGTTTAGTAGATTGCCCATCAATTTTACTGCTAGGGACTCCATGATCTAAAAAACAACATAAGTATCTCTGGGTCAGATTACTTTGACTTCTGCCTTTAGCCTGTTTTCCATTATGGTAGCCATGCCCCTTTGTCTTTTATAATTAACTTCTGCCACATGGCTTCTGCTGACTTGGGATGTGTTTACTCCCTGTGCAACTTTGAAGTATTATGATCCCCCAAAACACCATTATCTTTGATGCAATCTTGTGGGCAGACGTGTTAGTGGGGACTAAGTTGGAACATTTGGATTAGGTGGTTTCCATGGAAATGCACCCCACCTAACTGTGAGTGATAACTCTGATTGGATAATTTCCATGGAAGTGTTGCTCCAGCCATTCATGTTGTGTTTAAATTAAATTACTGGGGCACTATACAAGCTCAGACACAAGGAGTGAGCTTGCTACAGCCAAGAGGGACACTTTGAAGAATACCCAGGAGCTGAGAGAGGAGCTGCAGATGAGAGACAGTTTGAAGATAGCCATTGAAAGCAGACTCTTCCTTCAGAGAAGCTAAGAGAGGACAAATGCCCCAAATGCAACTAAGAGTGAACTGCAGCCTAGAGAGGAACATCCTGGGAGAAAGCCACTTTGATACCAGAACTTTGGAACAGATTTCAGCCACATGCCTTCCCAGTAAACAGAGGTTTTCTGGACTCCATTGGCCATCCTCCAGTGAAGGTACCTGATTGCTGATATGCCACCTTGGACACTTTATGGCCTTAAGACTGTAACTGTATAAACAAATAATTCCCCTTTTAAAAGCTGACCCATTTCTGGTCTTTTGTGTCCCAGCAGCATTAGCAAACTAAAACATCCCCATTTTGTTTAAGGCTTCCAGCTCAGTGACAGCAGTTCCCACAGTAATGTCTGACCTACAGAGTAGGGCAAGAACAGAGCTCTTCAGGGATGATAGAGCTTGTTTCACAAATTTATTCCTTACAGCCCTGGTAAAAGGTGTGTCCTCTGGACACTGCAGGGATGTTTGAGCAAGTCTTCTATGATAAATCCATTCTAACATTCCAAACTTCCTAAGCCTTTGGATCCCCTCATCTACATTATACCAGGACAGTTCTGGCATTTTGACCTCAGGTAATGTCGGCCACCTTTTGATCCATGTTTCAGTCAATGATGCAAACAAACTGTTAACGCCCTTTCTAACTCCTTGAGCTACAACATTGAATGCAGCATCTCTGCTTACTGGGACCATATCAGTAAATTCAGCCTGGTACAACATTATATTCATTCCACCCTCATCCCACACCCTTAATATCAATTCCCACATGTATTCACCTGATTTCTGTCTATATAAGTTGGAAAACTCACACGGTTCTTTTGGAGTATAGCATAATTCATCAAGGTTTTCACTTTGCACCTCACCCTTTGAGGCCTGTTAGGACTTTCATCTAGTTACAGGTCTTGAAGCAAAGACTGGTGGTGGGTATGGGTTGTGAAAAGAATTAGAAGTACTCTTCAATCCATTTACCTCAGGACATTCTGTTGTAGTTTCCTCTCTTGAAATAGGATTAATCTCTCCAGAGAGAAGAGTGAGGGCTGCTTCCTCAGGGGAGGTGAATACAGGTTTATCAGGCACTGAAGGGTTAATTTCTTTAGGTTGAGGTTGGATGGTAAGCTCCTCAGGACAGACTGGAGGTTGGGAAGGTGTTTTCTCAGGGCAGACAGAAGGTGGTGGTTGCTGCTTCTTCAGGACAGACCACTACAGGTATAGCTAACTGCGGGACACTGTTATCGAGTTCTGACTTGGCGGGCCTGGGCCAGGGGAACTGATCAGCCCCTAGGAAAGGTAGTGGGGCACGGGTGGTTGCGCCCTCCACGGCCCCCCGGGCCTGAGAAAGTGGAGCCAAATGCAGGCCCCATTTCCTCACCCAAAATATACCAAATGTTAGGAGAGGCTTGCCGGAGGGAACCGCCTTTTCCCCACCCCCTTATCTTGCCCGGACACTCCCCGTTGCCAGCGCAACTCCCATCACCACCGGTGCGCATACATTGTTGCCGGACACCGTTACGGGAGCAACTCTCGCCCCTTTTCAATCAACCTCCGCGCCCTCTCAGAACCAATCCAAGCCTTTAACCCCTACAGCTACCCCGCCCTCTAAACGGCCCAATATAAGCTTGTACTCTCCCCTAATAATCTCTCTTGGTTTTTCATCACCCAAAAAGAAACGTGTCCCGCCTGTTCCTTTCTCGCCGCCCTCCACACCTTGCACGCCACCGCCGGGGACCTGGCCAAGTCCCCCGCCTCGCCCTCGCCTCCGGGAAAGAGCCCCCGCCGCCGGTACCCTCGGAGCAATCCTGGGAGCCTAGGATTTAGCAACCGGCCGCCACCCTCCCCCAGACGAGTCAACTGCGACCGCAACTGGCGCCCAACGTGGGGCCCCTGGAATTAAAAGTCCTCTCCACGCAGCGGTCCAGTGAAACCACCCGCTCGCCCGGACGCCTCTCCAGCTCCCCTTCTCCTCGCCTGCAAAGTAAGGGCCGCCTCTCCCTCGCCGCCCCGCGGAGCCGCCCCTCCCTCGCCGCTCCACGTCTGGAGCCGCCTCTCCCACACCGCTCCGCGCCCGGGCCGCTCTTCCTTTCCCGCGTTAACCTAACTCTTACCCCCGACTACCTTTCGTCTTCTCTTCCTATATCCCCCACATTCCTCCTAACACTCTTCCTCCAGTAGCTTTCCCTCTTCCCCTCCATTACTTTGCTGTGGTCCTCTGTGTCTTTGTTTCTTTGTTTCGCGCGGTGTGCCTCTTTGCAACCGCCCCCCCCCCCAAACTGCTCTCGCTACTAGAGGCTCCTGCCTTCCATTCTCACCATCTCCTTCGGCCTCGCTGCCACAGTTTACCTCATTTTCTTTACTCAATAATCAACCCCCCTTTTTTCTCTTTTCTCACTCCGCTATGGGTAATCGTCTATCTGCACGCCAAGCACCCCAAGTTCGCACTCTGGCGGGTCTCCTAGACACACATCGCTGTAAAGTGTCTGTCCGGCAGCTGCAGGTATACTGGGACCTCCTGCTGCCCTTTAACCCATGGCTCACCACTTGCCATCTTTGGGACCCTGTTACTTATGATCGCCTTATTGATAGGGTCACCAATGCCATGGAACATGAGAGCAAGCGCTTCCCTCCCGGCTTGCTCCCCACCTTAATAACCGTCCGCTCCTGCCTTCAAGGCTCCCTCCCCCCTGATCGAGGCCCCATTAAATCCAAGGAGGCCCTATCAACCCACTCAACAGATTCAGACAGCGATACTAATGTAGACCACGATTCAGACACAGAATCCTTAGTCGAGCAAATTAACAACGCGCTCGAAATCGCCCCCCAAAAACAAAGCAATACTAAGCCTCGCCAAGATGGCGAACTTCCTCCTTCTTCTTCCATCGAGGGGAGGAAGTGCTCCGGCGATGACGTCAGCCCTAAGCTGGGCCGGAAACCGCATGCGCTTTACCCCGCCCTTTCACAGGGCGGAGCTAGTCCACCATCCTATGCCTTAGCCACTCCCACCGCGCCGCCGTCTTGCGACGCTTGGGGCCTCCCACTTCCGCCTCCCCCTCCGGCGAGCTCCCCCTCGGAGCCGCTACCGGCAGCTGCCCCCGCTCCTCCCACCCTGCCGACTAACAACCCTTGGCTGCCTTCTACACCTCAAGGCAACCCTTGGGGCAACGCTCCCCCTACCCCCACTCCCGTGCCAGGCCCTCTGCAAGCGCGTCCTCCTTTCTCTCGTGCCTTTCGCTGCTTTCCTCTTAACCTTACCCCCACACCACAGAAACCGTATGACTGGTATCCCATTGACTCTAATACTATTAAGCAGCTTCGCAGGGCCATCAAGGAGGACGGGTTGGGTAGCCCATACGCTTCCCAAATACTGCAGGATCTCGGCATGGACTTTTGCATCCCCCAAGACTGGGCCTCGCTTGCCCGTTCCATTCTTAACCCCGGCCAGTTTATTGATTGGCGTGCTCACTTCCAGGCGGAAGCAGCTAAGCAAAGTGAGCAAGACGCAGCCACTGGAGTCTATCATCCCCCCGAAGCCTATTTAGGCACGGGAGCATTTCTAAATGCGTCTGCTTATATTAATGTCCCTGCCACCTTCTGGACTATCCTTAGAGGCATCGCCTCACGCGCGTTTGCCAACTGCTCTGCCCGTCGACCTGACAGCTTTACCAAGCTCCTCCAGGAGCCAAACGAACCTTTCGCCACCTTCGTATCCAGAGTCGAAGAAACCTGCGCTAGAAAAGTTAGCAACCCCCAAGCCCAGTTAGCTCTCACCTGAGAACTCATTCTAGAAGGGGCTAACCCCCCCTGTAAGCAAGCCATTCTCCCCTTGAGGGAAAAAAGTCTAGATGACTGGGTTCTCGCCTGCAGCGCCTTTGACCCAGCTGCCGCGTCCCTAGCCCAGGCTGTCTCTAGCGCTGTCACTGCTGCCTTAGCCGCCACCACCGGTTGTTTTAAGTGCGGGCAGAGCGGTCATTTTGCACGGGAGTGCCCCAATGCAGAAATCAGCCGCCCGCCTTTCATGCAGCGCAATGGGCGCCCCCCTCCCACTCCCTGCCCACGCTGCCAGCGTGGCTATCACTGGGCGCGCGATTGCAAGAGCAGCCCCAGAGATCTTAGCAAGAATAGCTTAAAAAACCTCTGCTATCCCTGGTGCCCTGACGGCAGTCAGCGCCAGGGCACTGAGCAAGCTTTAAACTCCAAGCGGGGCAAGCCTCAGCCCCGCCCCTAAGAGGCAGCGTGCCGGCCGGTTCTAATAAAACTAATCATTTCACCGGCAGTAAAACGCTTCTCTGGACAGTCCCTATCACTCCAGAAAAGCCTACTCGTAAGTTAAGAATAGAGGGGCAATGGTACACGGGCACGCTCGATTCAGGGGCAGAGGTCTCTTGCATGCCCGCTCAGTATGCCACCATGTGCATGGTTCTCGATGGTCCCTCGGTAGTGGGAGCCACTGGTACCTCCACCTCTCTTCAGGCCATAGGGCCCATTAAGTGGGAGGATGAAGAGGGCCACTCAGGCACCTTCTGCCCGTTATTTCTACACACCATAGACCAAATTTTATGGGGCCGTGACATCCTCGCCGCCTCTGGGACAGTGCTTACCACGCAGCCCCCCCCAGTAATGTGTGCCACTGCTCGTTTAACACCTCCAGCGCCCGTTCCTCTGCAGTGGGATACTGAGGAACCTATATGGGTGGAGCAGTGGCCCCTTCCCATGCATAAATTAGTAACACTCCAAGCCCTTGTCCAAGAACAATTGGACGCTGGCCACATAGAGCCTTCTACTAGTCCCTATAATTCGCCAGTGTTTGTTATTCATAAAAAAGCCACAGGGAAATTTAGGCTCCTCAATGATCTGCGGGAAATCAATAAGCATATTCTTCCCATGGGTTCCCCGCAGCCTGGCCTCCCCCATCCGGTGGCCATCCCGGCCCATTATCATGTAGCCACCATTGACATCAAAGACTGTTTCTTTTCCATCCCGCTACATGAGCGAGACCGCCCGCGCTTTGCCTTTACAGTTCCCGTCCCCAATCACGCGGGCGCGGCTAGCAGGTACCAATGGAAAGTCCTCCCTCAAGGGATGCGTAACAGTCCGGCCATCTGCCAAATGTATGTTAATCACGCAGTGGCCCCCCTGCGAAAGCGGGCCATGCTCATCCATTACATGGATGACATCTTGGTGGCCTCTGAGGACGCCGAGGCGCTTCCTCTAATCCTCAAAGACCTCACCACTAATTTAGCTGACCTCGGCCTTACGGTTCAGCCCAATAAAGTTCAAATTGTGCCACCATTAGCCTTCTTAGGGTTTAGTATTGATAAAACCATTGCCCCGTCCGCTCCCCAGCTGGACATACCGGATCGGGTCACTATCACTGAGCTTCAACAGCTCTGCGGTCAGATCAATTGGCTCCGCTCTGCGTTGCCGATCACCACCGCCCAGCTCCAACCACTCTTTATGCTGCTGAGTGTCCCTGAAGCCCCGCCGCTAGCAATCTCCCGGCGCATTAAGCTCACCCAGGAGGCAAAGGAAGCCATTGCCGCAATTAACAAGGCACTCGCCGCCTGCTGTCTCAACAGGTTCAGCACTAAAGAGGGCAATCTTATAGCACTCATCCTTCCTACGCCCGGCACACCCATGGGCTGCCTGTGGCAGGAAGGCCCTCTACTTTGGGTGCACCCTGCTAAAAGCCGGCTTAGAAAAATTTGCCCCGCAGTACGGCTCTGGATCAGCCTAGCTTCAGATCTAGTCACCCTGGCTGTTCATGTATTCGGAGAGCCGCCAGAAAAAATTGTTTGGCCCCTAGACGCAGGCCAAACCCGCCTGCTTATACGTGACAACCCGGACATGCAAATCCTTTTAGAAGGATTTCATGGGGAATTCAGCTGCCACTATCCTAGCCATCGGCTGTTACAGGGACTCGCCAAGCTTCCCTTCCGCAGCCCCTTCCATCCTTTCCCCTCCTCTGCACCCATCCCGGGTGCCACTACCGTCTTTACTGACGCCTCCAAAACCCGTTTCGCCTTCCTCTCTTATTCGCAGGACCATCCGGAACCCCGCCTATTCAGTTATGTCAACCTTCATTCAGTCCAAGTGGGGGAAATTCTAGCAGTGTCATACGCACTAAACGCCCACTGCAACCACCCAGTAAACATTTTCACTGACAGCCTCTACACGTATCAGGTCTGCCGAGTCCTCGCATTTTCCACCTTTTTCCCCGGAAACTCGGCCATCGATAAAGCACTTTCTGACCTCAGAAGCATCTTAGAGCATAGACAGGATCCTTGGTTCGTTAGCCACATTCGTAGTCACTCAGGCCTTCCGGGGCCCTTGGCTAATGGCAATAGTATAGTAGACCAAGCGGTCTCAGCTCAGACTACCCAAGCTATGCTAACTCATACAGCGGCCCCTCCGGGGGACGCTGTTAACCAGGCCAAGTTATTGCATTCCAGGTTTCACTTTTCGGCTACGTCATTGCATCATTTATGTGGCCTCCCCCTAGATACCTGTAAACATCTTGTCCGCAATTGTGCAACTTGTGCGCCCTTTGCGCCGCTTGGCCCCCTGCAACCTCAGGGAGTCAACCCACGAGGCCTAAAACCCAATTCTAGATGGCAAATGGATGTAACTCATGTTCCGTCCTTTGGGCGCCTCAAGTATGTACATGTAATGATTGACACCTTCTCGGCCATGTGTTATGCAGTCCCCCTCGCCGGGGAAACGGCCAAACACTGTATCAAGGCCCTGAGACAAGGAATTCTCTTCATGGGAGTTCCCTGGGACATAAAAACGGACAATGGGCCTGCCTATCGCAGTGCCTCCTTTGCGGCCTTTCTTCAGTTATATAACATCACCCATCATTTCGGCATCCCTTATAATCCTCAGGGGCAAGCCATTGTGGAAGCAGTCCATCGCCGCTTAAAAACACAAGTTGAAAAAGAGAGGGCAATGCTCCCCCAGGCAACTCCAGGGGACCTTATCATAGCAGCCCTTATTCACCTTAATCTACTCACATTCAATAAGGAAGGGCTTTCGCCCCTACATAAACATTGGGGGCCCTCGTATAGGCCCACCCAGGCCCCGATGGTCTACTGGAAGGACCCAGAAAATAATGTCTGGAAGGGTCCCTCCCCACTCCTCGCCCAGGGGCGCGGGTTTGCTTGTGTTTTCCCAGACGATGCAGCACACCCAATCTGGATCCCGGGAAAAGCAATCCGACCTGCCACCAGCAGCCAAACGACCGACAAGACGAGAACGCCGCCGTCTCCGCAGCCTAACATACCAGATGACAACCTTGCAACTGGACCAGGAAGGCCGTCCGAGAGCACCCCCGGAGAGGCCTGAAAACTTGCAAGAAGAAAGACAAGAAATCGTCCAAATCATGCGCCTATACAGACAGGCAAAAGCCAGCCCCCTACACCTCCACAACCCTCACCCAAGCATAGCTTCCCTTCTAATGGTCATGTTGGCCCTCGCCTCTTCTACCCAGGCCAACCCCCACCAGCCTTGGAAGTGGACCCTTGCGCGTTGAGAAGACTCCAAAATAATTCTTTGCATTACCACAGCAGGATCCCCCTCCTTTGTTTTTAATGCCACTGATCTGTTCCCCCCTCCTAATCCAAAACCTATTGGTTATCCAGGCAGCCTAAATACACAAAATTATTATATGTGTCCATCTTCAAATCCTGGAAAATCATACTGCAATTCCCCCTATGAGTACTACTGTGCATACTGGGGGTGTGAAACATTAGCCACAGGCTGGAAACCTTCTGTCCCTGACAAATTTCTAAATCTTACAGTAATCCCTTATACTTGCCTAAACTCAGGCAATCGCTATTTCGACAGGTACCTTTGTCCTAATAGGCTAATGCTCACCGTACAAAACCCTACCGATACGTCTTGGCTCATGGGTCGAACCTGGGGCTTCCGAATTTATCTAGCGGGGTCCAATCCGGGATCCCTCATTCTCATAAAAAAGGAAGCAGCTCAACATTCATCTTCGGGCATTGGCCCCAATAAAGTCATTAACCCCCTTTTTCCACAGCCCTCCAGCCGCACCTTAGCTTCAACCAGCCGCACCTCAGCTGCAAACAACGCATCGCCAACCCCACCACCCCAACTTTTTCTACCCCCCTCTCATTACTCCTCTCCCCTCTTCAGCCTTATCCAAGCAACCTTCACCTCACTAAATATCTCCTACCCCAATCTTACCTCCTCTTGTTGGCTTTGCCTCTCCACCTCTTCCTCACTGTATGAGCCCGTCGCCTCCAACCTCTCCTTTTCAGAAAATGCAGAAGACAACCCCTCGGAATGCAATTGGAATACCTCAGCCGTCCCCCTAACCTTTCATTCAGTCTCCTTTACAGGAAAGTGCATCCGCCCTCGCTCAAGTAACTCTCCCAACCTCACAGCCTGTGCCAACTACTCATCTCCCAGCAGCTCTGCCAAGTTTCTTATTCCTCACAACTCCTCCCAATGGCTCTGCTCCTCTACAGGACTTACCCCCTGCCTTAACGTGCAGACCCTCAATACAACTCATGAAACTTGCCTCCTAATTGTCCTTATCCCTAGGGTCCTATACCACAGCGAGGAAGACTTCTTCCTCCGCCTGGAAAGAACTGCAGCTTCTGCCCCCCTGCAAAAGCGAGAACCCATCACCGCCCCATCACCGCCCTCACGATTGCCTCCCTCCTAGGTCTTGCAGGCGCTGGCACCGGAATCGCTGCATTAGCCAGTCAAGGCTCCGCCCTAACTCACCTCCGGGCGGCTGTTGACGAGGACATTCGTCACCTACAAGACGCTATTTCTCATCTTAAAAATTCTGTCAATTCCCTCTCTGAGGTCGTGCTCCAAAACCGCCGAGGCCTCGACCTTCTCCTCCTCAAAGAAGAAGGCCTCTGCGCCGCCCTAGGAGAAGAGTGCTGTGTATATGCCAATTCCACAGGTCTCGCCGAGGACAGCCTAAAAAAGGTCCGAGAGGGACTGGAACAACGCAAAAAAGACCGTGAAGCCACCAGCTATTGGTCCCACATCTTTACCCCCCTCCTCCCATACCTCCTCCCTCTCATCGGCCCCCTACTAATGATTATTCTAGCTCTCACCCTAGGGCCCTGCATTATCCGCAAAATTGTTCAGCTTGCTAAAAACCAAGCCAATGCTGTCTTTTCATCATTTGTGCAAGTCCAGTATCAACAACTTGCCTCCACTGAAGAAGCTGACCCTCCGCAGCGTCGCCACCCTCGTCCATCCCGCAAGCAGCGAGGCCCCTCTCGAACGCCCGGGCGCCGCATCAACGTCGAGCTCCAGCCTCTCTAACTACCATCTACCCCTATCCCTTCCCCCACCTCCCCTTTCCCTCATCCCTTGGCGGATCTCTCCGGTAAGCTTCTTCCTCTAATTAGAAAACAAGGGGGAAATGCGGGACACTGTTATCCAGTTCTGACTTGGCGGGCCTGGGCCAGGGGAACTGATCAGCCCCTAGGAAAGGTAGTGGGGCACCGGTGGTTGCGCCCTCCACGGCCCCCTGGGCCTGAGAAAGTGGAGCCAAATGCAGGCCCCATTTCCTCACCCAAAATATACCAAATGTTAGGAGAGGCTTGCCGGAGGGAACCACCTTTTCCCCACCCCCTTATCTTGCCCGGACACTCCCCGTTGCCAGCGCAACTCCCATCACCACCGGTGCGCATACATTGTTGCCGGACACCGTTACAGGAGCAACTCTCGCCCCTTTTCAATCAACCTCCGCGCCCTCTCAGAACCAATCCAAGCCTTTAACCCCTACAGCTACCCCGCCCTCTAAACGGCCCAATATAAGCTTGTACTCTCCCCTAATAATCTCTCTTGGTTTTTCATCACCCAAAAAGAAACGTGTCCCGCCTGTTCCTTTCTCGCCGCCCTCCATACTTGCACGCCACCGCCGGGGACCTGGCCAAGTCCCCCGCCTCGCCCTCGCCTCCGGGAAAGAGCCCCCGCCGCCGGTACCCTCGGAGCAATCCTGGGAGCCTAGGATTTAGCAACCGGCCGCCACCCTCCCCCAGACGAATCAACTGCGACCGCAGCTAACAAAGACTGAAAAGAATCCAGGGTTCCAATGTCCTCCTTGCCATTATTTTCAATCCATATGTCCGCATCCCAAGATTCATGATCCTGTTCTATTTCAATCAATGCCTTTGCTTTAACAGCAGACACCCTGAGAGGTTGAGATTTTAGTTTGCATTGTAAATATGCAAAATGCACAATGATATTCTGGGTCAGATTTCAGAAGTCTAAAGTTTGCAGCCACAGGAAATAAGATTTTCATTCAGGGCACACATAGAAACATTTTCATTTGTCATACCTTGCTGATGTTTCAAATTTGAAAGCTTTAGCTCATCCCATTCTCTTATAACATTATCCAGCATATCTAAAGAGCAAATGGCCAACATCATTATACCTCTTAAGTCTGCAAACTCTATTAAAGTTTCAAAAACACCATCACCTATGGCCTTTCTCCATACAAGAGTATGACTAGGAGAATCAAATGCCAATATTTTGCATTCCTCCATTGCCAACTCACTCCATGTGCTGTCAGTGCCATCTTGATTATTGTAAATGGAGTTATTAGTGCCTTTGACTCTAATAAGAGTAGAAAACCAATTGTACAAGCTCACTTTAAGATTCTGTTTCTCAAGAACACTCCCACTACCAAGTTGTATTATTAAGCGTTCTCTAGGGAACTGAATCAACAAGATATATCTATAAATGTAAGATTTTATAAAAGTGTCTCACATAACTGTGGGTATGCACAAGTCCAAATTCCATAGGGCAGGAAGCAAAGTAGCAACTCCAATTAAGACATTTGATGAACTGCTCAGGCAATGATCATGTCTGATGAACTCCTCAGGAAATGAACTGGCAATTTCAATAAACTTCTCTAGAAATAATTTTCTGATTAGCTGAAGAAGTGAAGGCCCTCTATCTGCCTTGCTTAAAAGTCTTCAACTGATTGGATTAAATCCAGCTAATTGCATTCTCTCATTGTGAAAGACATGCCCTTCATTGATGTAATCAGACACAGCTGCAGCCAATTGGCTGATGATTTAGAAAAATAGCCTTCTGGTTTATTAACCAGCCACAAATGTTCTTGCACTAATGTTTATGCCAGTGATTCCTTGACCAGACACCTGGGCACTATCACCTAACCAAGTTGACACATGAACCCAACCATCACAATGCCCAAATCATCCAACAGACTATAAAAATTGCCCTGTAGTACCTGCTAATAATCTGCAACACACTTCATATTCCCCAGTGAGAAGAGATAAGGAGCAATTCAAAGAAAAGGGAGAAAGCAAATCACATAAAAGTTCTCTAGAGTTCCATGGACACCTACATGGTGTAAAAGTATTAATTTACTTACACAGATTCAACAATCATATTCATAAGGATAAAAAGTTAAACTCAATCTCAATGAAACTGTAACTGTTGCAGTGTCATGATAAAATTGTAAATAATATTATAATCAAAGCATAGGATTTTTGTTTGATTTATTACTCAAAACAAAAATGTCTTAGGTACTGTTATAAATATGCCATGTAACAACTTACTACATATGAAAACCTATTCTTTTTTTCATATTCAAAGTACAATATCCTCAGATAAACTGCAATTTGCCTGATTTCACTATTAATAACTAGAGATTTTGAAATTAGGTTCAGATATTTCCTAGTCTTCATCATTAAATAAAGGACAGGTATGACTTTTTCTTTCATATTGTAAACCTTTAACAGTTATTGTAATTCAAAATATTACCAAAATGATTGTTTCAACTGTATTGTTTCTTGAACTGAGATCACACCACTGTTGGATAATGTTCAGCAGAACTTCATAGTGCCAACTTTCTTTGTAAGATAGTACAACTCTCTGTCAAACCAATTTATCCATGTCCTCTTCCTCATTGTGGTCTCTATACAGAAAAATTGAGGAATATTTATATTTTGAAAAAGAAACATAAATGTGCAAATAACTGAGTTTTTAAATGTATTTTATTTGTACCCCACACCTAAATCAAGAGGTAGAATATGTTTGACACAAACAAAAACATAGTACTTGATGTTTTATATCTTCTACATTCGATGCCATTTTCATTGCCAAGGGTATTTCCTCATACCTTAGTTCCAAACAACACCAACCTCTAACTACAGAAAACTGCTGTTCTAAATTCTATGATGAAACTTCTTTTGCAGTTTTTGAAATTCATGTAAGTGGGATGACAAAATAAATATTCTCAGTGTGGCTTCATTCAGTCAACATATTGTTTTTAAGATTAACCCATGTTGTCTTATATTATTAAGTATTATTCTATTATATAAATATTCCATAATTCTTTAATCATTCTCCAATTGATGAATATTTGAGTTTTGCCCTACTGTGGAAATATCTAATATGAATATTCTTGTATGTTTGTGGGCATATCAAATAATTTCTCTTGAAAAATATCTTGCTGGAATTACTGGGTCAAAAGGTAAATGAAAATCTAACTTTATAAAGCAAATAATCTTTCCAAAATTATATAGGCATTTTACATTCCTAACAATTGTGTATTTCTATGTTTGTTCTTCATACTTGCTAATATTTGATATAGAAAAAACTTCTTTAACCATTGTTATTTGCATAAGCTGATATATCATTATTATTTTAGTATTCATTTAACTGATGACTAATGATAATGAACACCTTTCCTTTTCATTTTAGACCATAAATATATATATTTTTAATAATGTCTAAACTGGAGGGGGAGAAATACTAGATATTTCCACAACAATATAACATTTGATGTCTTAATTTGGACATTTTCACAGCCTTGGAAGTGTAAATTTGTGAACTAACAAACCCCCTTTGTTAAAGCCAATCCATTTCTGATGTTTTGCCTTCTCAAAGTTTTAGCAAATTGGAACACTATGTAAGATGTAAGAAACAGATAGCAAAGCAGGTGCAATCCAATAATAATGTCTTATAAAATAGATATATAGATGTTATCTGTAAATGTAACTTTTTTTTGAAAATTGCAACACTTTTTAAAAACTTGTAACTGGCTCTGCCAGCATACTCAATGAACTGTTTTCTTCTTTTAGTGTCCATTAACCCTTAAAATAGTGTATATTTGTAACCCAGACACCTAAATATTTGGCCAGTGATGTCTTACATTGTAATTCATGTTGCCAAGATTTTCCATCTCAATTTATAACTGGACAACAGTAAGACCTTCTTATCTTAACTTGCAAATGCAAATTCTGATACCCCTGCACATAACCCCCTAATAATTATTAAAATGACTGTTAATGAAAGAAATAGACTGGATCAAAGAAAATGCTGGCATAGAGAGGGGTGGGTTAGCTAGTCCCCCCAGATCAACTAATAAACAATCAGGAACAACTAGTCAGGGATCTGGAATAAATGCTGGGGGACAACTGTGACTCTCCACACATTGTACACCAACCTGGATTGGGAGGAATGCCTGAGATGGCAACATTGAATTTGTGAGTAGAAACTGTGGACCTGAGCTGGAGTCCCCTCCTCCATGGCAGCCCAAACTGCAAAGGCTCACTGTGATAAAGAGCAGATCTCTCTGAGCAAGCATATTTACTCAGCCCAGCTCCAACTGGGGTTTAAATTGGCAAATGTGGACTGCTCAATGCAACCTGCAAATCCCCAAAAAGCAGAGACTTTCAGTGATGACTGACCTTGAAGAGCTAGGGGACTTCTCTTTCCTGGGAGGGGGATCCCAGAGTACCTGGTGCTATCTCTGGCCAATGGGTAAAACCGGGGATTGTATACTGACCATGAAAGGGGGGGATTTCTGTCCCTCTTTCTCTCTCTCAACATGAGCAGCTCATTGTAGAAAGCCTCAGCCATTTTCAGTTTGCATTGTTCTGCAGTGCAGAAAGCCTCAGATATTTTCAGTTTGCAGTACTCTGCAGTGGAGAAAGACAAGAGTGGAGATAGCAAGACAGAGAAACAAAGAATCTACTTAAATGAAAATGAAAACTCCCTGGGGGAGTTTAACTTCCCTAAGAGGAAAGAAGTGGTGCCCAGCTCTACTACCAGCCTTCCATTCAGAACCAGACCCCTGAGGGAAAACAACCATACCAGAAACAATTTAAGCTGAGAATTAGAGGGACCACACTTCCTTACACCGTTTGGGAGCATCAGGCTGACAGACACCAACTTCTGGGCAGGTTAGGAAAAATACAATGACTCGAGGCATCACAGGGTGTGTCAATCTTCTAAGACACACCCTTAGGGAAACCTTGTGCTGAACAGTTCCTCCTTCTGGAACCTGAGCCAGTTCTGGTGTGGGAAAACCTGATTAGGTAACCAAGGAAACCAGAGGCCTAGACAACAGAAAACTACAACCTACACTAAGAAAAATGAAGATATGGCCCATTCAAAGGAAAAAAACTTTCACTTCAACTGAGATACAAGAATTGAAACAGCTAATGCTAAATCAATTCAAAAACTTTAGAGAAGACATTGCAAAAAAGAGATGAAGTGTATAATGAAAACACTGGGCATACATAATGTAGAAATTGAAAGTTCAAACATACAGTTAGCAGTATCTATGGATATGAAAGACAAAGCACAAGAGAGGAAAGACACCCTGGGGACATACAACAGCAGACTTCAAGAGGCAGAAGAAAACACACAGGAAGTGGAGAACAAGACACATGAAATCTTACATGCAAAAGAACAGGTAGGAAAAAGAATGGAAAAATATGAACAATGTCTCAGAGAAATGAATGACAACATGAAATGTTTAATGTAAGTGTCATGGGAGTTCCAGAAGGAGAAGAGAAGGGATAAAGGACAGAAGCCATAACAGAGGAAATAATCAATGACAATTTCCCATCTCTTATGAAAGGCATAAAATTACAGATCCAAGAAGTGCAGCATATCCCAAACAGAATAGATCTGCATAGGCTTATACCAAAACACTTAATAATCAGATTATCAAACATCACAGACAAAGAGAGAATCCCAAAAGCAGCAACAGAAAAGCAATCCATCACATACAAAGGAAGCTTGATAAAAATATGTACAGATTTCTCAGCAGAAACCATGGAGGCAAGAAGGCATTGGTGTGATATATTTAAGATAATGAAGGAGAAAAACCACCAACCAAGAATCCTATATCCAGCAAAACTGTGCTTTAAATATGAGGGAGAATTTAAAATATTTCCTGAGAAACAGAGAATGACAGAGTTTGTGAAGAAGATACCTGTGCTATAGGAAATACTAAAGGGAGCACTACAGAGAGATAGGAAAAGACAGGTGTGAGAGGTTTAGAACACAATTTTGGGTGATTGTAGCACAGCAATATAAGTACACTAAACAAAGATGACTGTGAGTATGGTTGAAAGAGGAAGGTTAAGAGCATGTGGAATACCAGAAGGAAGGAGGAAAGATAAAGACTGGGTCTGTATAACTCAGTGAAACCTACAGTCCTCAGAAAAATGTGATAAAATGTACAAATATGTTTGTTTCATTAGGAAAACAAATGAATGTCAATTTGCAAGGTGTTAAAAATACAGAGGTATTGGGGGAAAAATACAATCAATGCAAACTAGAGACTATCATTAACCAAAACATTGTATTATGCCACCTTTATTGTAACAAATGCAATATGTGAAAGCTAAATGCATATAAGAGGGGAACATAAGGTAGGGGTATGGGACTGTTGGTATAGGTAATGTTGTTTGACTCTTTATTCTACTTTAGTTTAATGCTATCTTTCTTTTTGTTGCTTCCTAGCTGTCATGATTTTTTGCTCTTCTTTTTTCTTTTTCTTTTGTCTCTCTACTTTCTTTGACTCTTCCTTCTGCTTTGTGGAAGAAATAGAGATGTCCTACAATGGATAGTGATGATGGTGGTGAATACATAAATATGTGACTATACAGGGAAGCATCAATTGTTTACTTAGGAAGGAATGTATTGTGTGTGAACAAAATTGTCTTAAAAATTGATTGATGAAGAAACTTTGAGGGCACTATACTGAGTGAAATAAGTCAGACACATAAGGGCAAATATTGTATGCTCTCACTGATAAGAACTAATTATAGTATGTAAACTCATAGACACAAATTATATGTTACCAGGATGTAGAATGAGGCTAAAGAATGGGGAGTGGTTGCTGATTATGAGCAGAATGTTCAATGATGCTGAACTTAAATATTCAGAAATGGACAGAGATGACAGTAGCACATTGTGAGAATAACTATCAGTGTTGAATGTTGCATGAATGTGGTAGAAAGGGGAAACCCAGAGTCACATACATCACCAGAAGGAAATTTGGAGGTTAAAAGATGGGAATGTATAAAACAGTGAAACTTGTGGTGGGCAATGTCCATGATTAACTGTACAAATATTAGAAATCTCTTTCATGAACCAGAACAAATGTATGAAACTATAACTAGAAGTTAACAATAGGGAGCATATAAGGAAAAAAATAGATCTGTAGCAAACTATATACTATAGTTAGTAGAATTTTAACATTCTTTCATCAACAGTAGCAAATGTACTCCATGAATACTATGAGTCAACAATGGAGGGGGGATGGTTAGGAGTATGGGAAGATTTCAGTTTCCTTTTCTTGTCTTTATTTCTTTTCTGGAGTAGTGAAAATGTTCTAAAAATTGAAAAAATCACAATTGTGATAGATGCACAGCTCTATGATGGTACCAGGGTAATTGCTTATACACTTTGTATCTTTGGATAATTGTATGGTATGAGAACAATCTCAATTACAAAAAGGGAAATAACCAGAAGACTTGATGCTAAGGAAAGAATGAGATTTCATTCAGCAAGAGCAAAATGCACGTGGAGCACAGGCAGAAAGAAGAACCTGGTAGGGGTTTGGGGTATACAGGGTGGCTTATATGGGCTATCTGTGACCTGGTTTGCCTTGGGTAGGAGTAGAACATTTGTTAGGGGTGGCTTCCTGTCATCTGTCTTTGAACAGAGCTGACCATTTCACATATTATTGAGGCAGGATGTTTATCAGCTTTAGTCTTTGGACACAGCTAGGCAGTTCAGATACCACAGATGCAGGATATTTCTTAGCAGATTTTTTTTTTTGTAATTGGCTTAAACTCATTCTTTCTGGGAGATTTGTGGTTGCTATAGCTGCATAAGTGTCTTGGGCATTCAAGGGATCAAGTGTGAGTAAAGTTATAGCTGCTTCATTTGATTCCCAGTTGAATCTGTCCTTTTCTGGATAATGTGGAAATGTGAGCATATCAAAATGATTAGTGCTGTTGATAGGCATTGCATTTTCACTTTACATGTGTCAGTCCAGAATTAACTACCTTGCTAAATACCCTAAGCCTACTGTCTTTGTTTGAATACTCTAAACTACCTAGGCTCTACAGTTCATGGAATAAGATCTGAGATTTTTAACCTCTTGTTCTCCTGGTGCCACACACCAAAATTAAAGCCCTTTCTGTCTTCAAAATCCACATGTCTCTGAAACAGTAACTGAGATTATTGCTGTAAAATCAAATTTTTCTGCTCTCCAAGGTTTATCACAAAGAAGCAAATGCTGAATTAATAAAAAGGCAACTTAACCACAGGAGGAAGATTTGTGGTGTTTAAATTAGCCCTATCACACCATGTCATGGCACATGGGTAGTCTTGAAGACATCAGCCCATTTTACCAGTGTGGGTGTCTGGTTGTACAGAGATCAGAGCAAACATTGTACCCAAGGAAATATGTTTGTCTGTTTGGGTCTGTTTGGATATTTTCCAAAACACTGATACAAGGTGATTGTCATCATTTTACATAAAGTGAAACACTGTCAGGATGGATAAAGGCTTTAGAGGAAATTCCTCAAAAATATTGAAAGGCAAATGAACAAGCTGCTGCCATCTGTGGCAAAATGATACAGTTGGAGCATATAACAGACACTGCAAAAGTGGAGATAATGTTGGGTGGAGATTAATTATTTTCTGGAATATAGTATTTTACAATATATCATGTATAACAGAATTTAGGAAGCCATGGGCTTGTCAAACAGAAGTCACATTATCTGGAAAAAAATAACCATGAGAAGACCCAGCGCTATCACTGCCAGGTAATATTTAGTCTCTGCACAAGCTGTAATTAAAGACTGGGAAGGAGTTGTAAATCAACTCGCTAAGCATTTAAGTAACAAACCAAAACACAGCTAAGCTGAAAAGACTAGGAAAATATTTTTCCTTTTCTTTTCTATTTTAATCTTTTTCATTCAAAGTGTATTAAAAATTCTCTCTCAAGCAACCAGCTGTCCACACAGAAAAGATCAAACCTCCAAATATATCATTTGAAAAATACAGTCTTTAAAACTGTTTAAAAATAGCTGCAAATAAGAAACTACAAACTATAGCAAGTAACAACATAACATCCTGAGTAGGGGAAATTCTGATTTTCAGAGTAATAATTTATATTATTCAAAGTGTTATATTTCAATTTAAAAATGTGGCATATGCTGAAAAATTCTCTCCAGAGATTCAACAATGAAAAAGGGAAATTCAGAGTTTTTCATAATCCTGGAGGAATAAGTAGACAAGAGCAGAACTCTAAAAATCCAAAATAATTAGAAAAAGAACAAAAACTTAGGTAGTAACCTTCCATCCAATACAAGCAATTCCTCTCCCCTCCCCCCACTCAGTTCCAGTGTAAGAATGGCACAGAAATGGCAGCCAGGACCCCTCCATCCCACCAACATCACAGACTATAAAATCTCTTACAGCATTGACACAGACCACCACCATTTCAAGTCCCAGGGGGCATGGGAAGACATTTCAATGCCCAGGTCAGTGAGGGACAATGAGTCTGAGAAAATGTGGACAAAGACAATGTTTCCAGCCCTTGGTCTGAAACCTTTTCTCCCACCCCTGAGGGAAACAGCCACAGGCAGCCATTTCCTTGCCTGGGGGATGACTGAATACCTGGGAGAGCTTGGGGAGTCATCTGCCACATGTAAAGTTGAGGATACAGCCTTAAACCAATACAGATTTTGGCTGGCAAAATGAGGGCACAAGAATCCTGTTGTTTCATCCACACATGCAGGTGAAGCCTATGCTCTGAGGCAAAACAGCTCCTGTCAGTAATTAAGTTACCAAACACTGCCATCTGCTGGACAGACTGGAAAGGGCAAGGAAATAGAAGAGACTTTAAAAGACTCTCCAGATCCTGTCTTAGGACCACTGGATCTGGTTCACTTTCACTGCATGGAAACCTGGCCCCACCTTTGCTGAGAAATATTGGCAAACCAACCATTAAAGCAGGGTTCTAAAACAAGTCCAGGTATTGATGAACAGAGAATAATAAAGCACCACCATGTAGCAGCAGACTAGTTTTACCACACAAAGAGACATTGTTGAGGGGCTGAGTGTCTACTGTGCACCCCAAAGGCAGGCTGCAATTGGTGTCTGATATTCAGGGGTAGAATAAGAGGCAGAGCTCATATGACAACTGGCCAGTGAGAGGGACAAAGAACAGATAAAGACAACAAGAAAACCCTAGGCAAAAGAGAGGTAATGAAACATAGAATAAACTAATCAAGGGAATCAGATGCCTAGACAGCAAAAAAAAAAAAAAAAGAAAAATCATGAGTCATACCAGGGAGCATGAAGATATGGCCCAGTCAGAGGAACAATTAACACCTCAACAGAAACAGGAATTGAAACACCTAATCAAAGACGTTCAAGCAAATCTTATAAAACAATTTTAAATGAAAGAAAATGTAGCAAAAGTGATGAAGGATATTTTTCTGTTGAATCTTTTATATGTCACATAAAAGAACATGTTTTTTAATCCACTCTTGTGGGGGTAGACTTATTGTGGGTCATATGATGGGTTGTTTCCATGAAGATGTGACTCAGAAAATTAAGGTCGGGACCTTTAGGTTAGACCATTTCCATGGATATGTCTTAAACCAATTAAGACTTGCCCATTCAAGGTACATATTAATTGGTTTATTGGAGTCCTTAATAGATATTGGGGGAGAGGGAGAAAGCTCAGAGCTGACAAAGACAAAGATGCTTGGTGATGTAAATGGAAAGTTGAAGTCTGGAGTTTGCCCTAGAGAAGCTAAGTGAGATCCCACAGATACATAAAGAGAAAACAAATGGAATTAGAAGCTGAAAGAAATGCATCCTGGGAGCAAAGTACAAGCAGATGCCAGCCATTTGCCCTCCTAGCAGACAGAGGTGTTCTGGACACTTTCAGCCTTTCTTCAGTGAAGCTATCCTCTTGTTGATGCCTTATTTTGGACATTTCTGTGGCCTCAGTGGTATATATATACGTAATCTAAGAAATCCTCTTTATAAACTCCAACTCATTTCTGGAACATCACAATCTGGCAACTTTGAAAATCAGAAGAGACATAAAGAAGACACAGAGTATCCCCACAGAGCTTGAAAAAAACAAATGACAGAAATTATGGGAAGGAAGGCACAATATAAGAGATGAAAACCACAATGGAGACATATAAGGGCAGATCTCAAGTGTCAGAAAAAGAAATAGTTAACTGGAAGACTGGATATTAAAAATCCCGTGTACAATAAACAGATAGGGAAAATAATTTAAAAAATTAATCAGGGCCCCAGGGAACTGTATAACAACATGATTCACAAGAATATAAGTTACGAGTGTCCCTGAAGGAGAAGAGAAGGGAAAATGTTCAGAAATAATATTCAAGGCAATCATTAATGAAAATTTCTCAATGCTTATAAAAGATCCAAGAAGCACAGCATACCTCAAACCTCATAGATCCAAATAGACCTACTCTAAGACATTTACTAATCAGGTTGTCAAATGTCAAAGACAAAGAGAATTATGAAGGCAGCAAGAGAAAAACAATACATCACATACAAGGGAAGCTTGATAAGAATAAGTATGTGTCTTTCAGCAGAAACTAGGGAGGTGAGATGGTAGTGGTATTATATATGTAAGATATTGAAAGAGAGAAACTGCCAACAAAGAATTCTATATCTGGCAAAAATGTCCTTGAAAAATGTGGGAGAATTTCAGATACAGATTAGAGACACTCAGAGTGTTCGTGAACAAGAGACCTGCTCTGCAAGAAATACTAAAGGGAACGCTACAGGCAGTTAGGGAAACCCATGAGAGAGAGTGGTTTAGAGAAGAAGGTAGAAATGAAGGTCAGCAATGAGGGTATCTAATACTTTAAAAAGAGAAAAAAGTTAAGGTATAACATATAAATTCCAAAAGATAAAATAGTTGAAGAAAGCACTGCCTTTACAGTAAACACATAAAATATCAATGGACTAAAATCCCCAGTAAAAGACATAGTTTAGCATAATGGATTAAAATAAAAAATAAAAAAATAAATTAAAAAAATAGGATCCATCTATAGGCTGTCTACAAGAGACTCACTTAAGACCCAAGGAAAAAACAGGTTGAAAGCGAAAGCTTGGAAAAAAGATATTTTGTGTAAACAACAACCAGGAAAGAGTGTGACTAGTTATACTAACATCAGAAAAATAGTAGAATTCAAATATAAAACAATTTAAAGCGATAAAGAAGGACATTATGTATCTATAAAAGGGACAATGCATCAAGAAGACATAGCAACCATAAATATCTATGCAACAAGCCAGAGTGCTGCAAATTACACAAGGCAAACACTGGCAAAATTCAAGGAACTAGTAGACACTTCTATAATAGTAATTAGAGAGTTTCATACACCAGTGTCTTCAAAGGAAAGAACATCTAGAGACAGGATCAATGAAGAAACTGAGATTTTGAATAAATTATAAATGAACTAGGCTTAACAGTTATTTACAAAACATTGCACCCCAAAACAGCAGGATATACATTTTTCTCAAGAGCTCATGGATCATTCTCAAGGAAAGACTAGATTTTGGGTCATGAAGCAGTTTTCAATAAATTTAAAAAGATCAAAATTATACAAAACACTTTCTCAGATAATAAATGAATGAAGTTAGAAATCAATATCAGACAGAAGGGTAGAAAATTCATAAATATATGAGACTAAACTATACACTCTTAAACAACCATTGAATCAAGGAAGAAATTACAGAAGAAATCAGTAAATATCTCAAGGAAAATGAAAGTGAGAATGCAACATATCAAAACTTATGAGATCAACAAAGACAGTGCAGAGAGGGATATTTTTTGCCCTAAATGCCTATATTAGAAAAGAGAAAAAGAGCAAAAACTGAGGACTTCAGTGCTCAACTGGAGTAACTAGAGAAAGAAAAGCAAACCCCAAAGCAAACAGAAGGAAAAAAAATGGAAAATAATAAAAGCAGAAAAAAATGAAATTGAGAACATGAAAACAAGAGAGAGAATCAACAATATTTGAGGTTGACTCTCTGAGAAAATCAATAAAATTGATGAACTCTTAGCTAGGTTGACAAAGAGAAAAAGAGAGAGGATGCAAATGAGTAATATCAGAAATGGGACAAAAATTACAGATTCTACAGAAATAAAGAGATAACGAGAAGATACTATGAAAAACTATATGCTCACAAGTTAGACAAAATGGACTACTTCTTAGAAAAGCAAAAACAACCAACATGAGACTCAAAAAAAATAGACAACCTCAACAACAACAAAATAACAAGCAAAAAGATTGAACTAGTCTTGAAAATCTCCCAAGAAAGAAATATCCAGGATCAGATGGCTTCACATATGACTTCTACCAAGCATTCAAGAAAGAATCAGCACCAATACTACTCAAAGTATTCAAAAAAATGAAGAGAAGGGAAAGCTACCTAAGTCTATGAGTCCAATATCACCCTAATACCAAAGCCAGACAAAAATAGTATAAGAAAAGAAAATTACATACTGATCACTTTAATGAATATACAAGCAAAAATCCTCAACAAAATACTTGCAAATTGAATCTAGAATCATATAAAAAGAATGATACACCATGACCAAGTGGGTTTTATTTCAGATATGCAAGTGTGGTTCAATGCAAGGAAATCAATTAACATATTATACCACATCAATA
Source organism: Choloepus didactylus (assembly GCF_015220235.1). Lineage (NCBI taxonomy): Eukaryota > Metazoa > Chordata > Mammalia > Pilosa > Megalonychidae > Choloepus > Choloepus didactylus. Next base: position 85,837,527 of record NC_051322.1, read on the forward strand.
AATTAAAAAGGAAAAAAACACACGATCATCTCAATTGATGCAGAAAAGTCACTTGACAAAATTCAGCACCTTTTCTTGATGAAAACAGGTCAAAGGATAGGAATAGAAGGAAACTTCCTCAACATGATAAATAGAATATATGCAAAACCCACAACTAACATCATACTCAAAGGGGAAAGATTGAAACCTTTCTCTCTAGATCAGGAACAAGACAAGGATGACCTCTGTCACCATTGTTATTCAATATTGTGCTGGAAGTACTACCTAGAGCAATTAGGCAAGAAAAAGAAAAAAACATGCATCCAATTTGGAAATGGAGAATTAAAACTTTAACTGATTGCAGATGAGATGAACCTGTATGTAGAAAATCCTGAAAAATCTACAATAAAAATACTAGAGCAAATAAATGAGTAGAGCAAAGTGGAAGGACAGAAGATCAATGCACAAAAATCAGCAGATTTTTCTGTATACTAGTAAGGAGCACTCTGGAGAGGACATTATATATTCATGGATTGGAAGACTGAATATACTTGTCAATTCTACTAAAATTGATATATAGATTCAATGCATTACCAACAAAAATCTCAAAAACTTACTTTGCAAAAATAGAAAAAAAATAACTAACTATACTTTTAAAGGCAGAGTGCTTTGAAGGACTAAAAATATCATGAGAAAGAAAAATGAGTTGCGAAATCTTATACTACATGATCTTACAGCATATTACAAAGCTACAATTCTCAAAACAGGATGGTACTGACTTAAAGATAGATATATCAATCATGGAATTCAATTGACAGTTCAGAACTAAACCTTCTCATCTATGGGCAATTGACTTTTGACAAGGCATTCAATTCAACTCAAATGGGACAGAGCAGCCTCTTCAACAGTGGTGCCTGGAGAATTGCATATCCATATCCAGAAGAATGAAAGAGGACTACTATCTGACACCTTATACAAAAAGTAAATAAAAATGTATCAAGGACATAACATTAGAGCTAAGACCATAAAACTTTTAGAAGAAAATGTAGGGAAATATCTGAAAGATTTTGTGATAAAAGGTGGTTTCCTAGCCCTTACACCCAAAGCATGAACAATGAAAAAGAGATAAAAGGGATCTCCTCAATCTTGAAAAATGTTTCACTTGAAAGGACTTTGTCAAGAAAGTAAAAAGACAGCCTATGCAATGAGAGATAATATTTGGAAACCATGTATCAGTTAAGTGTTTAATATCTGGAATATATCAAGTAATCATTCAAATCAACAATAAAAAGACAAACAACCCATTTAAAAAATGGGCAAAAGACATGCCCAGACACTTTTCTAAGAGGAAATGCAAAGGGTTCAAAAACATGTGAAAAGACACTGAACATCACCAGGTATTTAGGAAATGCAAATCAAAACCACAATGACATATCATCTCACACCTAGTAAAATGGCCATTATCAAAGGAAAAAAAAAACAGAAAACTACAAGTTTTGGAGAGGATGAGCAGAAAGAGTTACACTTATTCACTGTTCGTGGGAATGTGGAATAGTGTAACTGCTCTGGAAGGCAGTTTGGTGGTTCCTCAGGAAGCTAAGAATAGAATTTCTGTATGATCCAGCAATCCCATTATTAGGTATGTACTTGGAGAAACTGAAGGTTTGGACATGAACAGACATTTGTAAACTGATATTTACAGCAACATTATACATCATTACCAATAGATGGAAATAGCCCAAATGTCCATCATGGATGAGTGGATACATAAACAGTGATATATACATATGATGGAATATTAGGCAGCAGTTTAATACAGAAAAAAAATCATGATCAATGCAACAACATGGATGAATATGGAGGATATTATGTTAAATGAAATTAGCTGGATACAAAAAGACAAATAACATAAAGTCTCAATAATGTGAACTAATTATAATGAGAACTCAGAGAGTTCAAGTTAAGAACACAGGAAATTAGGAAATAGAAAGTGGATATTGGACATTTGATGCTGAAGTTGTACAGTGATCAACAGGATTGATTGTAAAGACCTAGAAATGGATAACACAATACTCTCTAATGGTAGTACAATATTGCAAGTATAATGAACAAAGCTGAGAGAGTAGGGTTGAAAGAGAAAGCTAGAGGCATTTATGACACCGGAAGAAAAAATAGGTGATAAAATGGGTACTGTATAACTAGTAAAAAACTAGAGAGACAGTGATGGTGATTAAATGGAGAAATAAAAGAAAGATTTTACATGAGGGAGAACAAGTGAATATCAACATTGCAAGGTGTGGAAAATGGGATGGTATATGGAATAAAAGATAGTGCAAACTAGGGCCTAGAGTTAACAATAACATTGTAATAGTTTTCCATTAATTGGTATCAAAGGCAATACCCCAAAGCAAAATGTCACCAATGACAATATAAGGGGGGGGGGGTATAGATTTCTTGTTGTTTCTCCATATATTTTCTTTTCTTTTAATTTTTTTCTTTATTTTTTTCTTTATTTTGTTTTTCTTTTTTTGCAGAGGAAATGTGAATGTTCTCATATATAACATGATTGTGAAAGCATAACTATCTGATTATACTGGGAGATATTGATTATTCACTTATGATGAATTACATGGTGTATGAATAAAACTGTTTAAAAAGTGATCAGAAAGATACAAATTCTGGAGAAGATGTGGAGAGAGTTATACACCTAGTCACTGTTGGTAGGAAGTCAAATGGTGCAGCTGCTATGGAGGGCAGAGTGGTGGCTTCACAGATGGCAAAGTATAGGGTTGCCATATGTTTCTGCAAGCCTTTATTTGGTATACAACTGGAAGAACTGAAAGCAGGGACCAGAATAGGCATTTGCACACTGCTGTTTATGGCAGCAGTTTTCATGATATGCAATGGATGGCAGTGACCTGATGTTACATTTTTGAGTGAATGGAAGGGCGAGCTATGGTGTATACATACAACAAATATTGAATGACTGCAAGAAGGAAAGAATTCTTGAGGCATGCAACTAGGTGAATAAACCTTGAGGGCATTATGTTGAGTGAAATAAATGAGAAACAAAAGGACAAATACTGCAAGGTCTCAATGTTATAAACTAAATATGATAAGCAAATGCTGAGAATTGAATTATAGAGCATAGGAATCAGAGGATAGAACATGGATACCATTTGGGCAATTGATGATGCAGGTTTTGCAGAGTGTTCAATGAGGCTTGTTGTAAAGGATTGTAGTTTGTAACTCTTACAGTGGTCACCTGTTCCTGAGTTTTGACTGTTATTTAAGAGATGTTTATTTGGTACAAAATTTATACTCTCTGTGGCACTCTTTTAAATATCACCTATATGGTCAATTTATTTAAACAACATGGTTGCATGAAACCTAGAATGGGGAATGAGATTTTGTTACCCTGTACAGGTTAACAGTCATACCCCAGTGCACCCCAAAGTATTTTGGGCAGAAATGGAAGAGCATTTGCAAAGTCCCCTTGAGGGACTGGGGGGAAATGTAGATAAACTTCCTTACCTGAGGAATTCCTGATATACTCGCAAGCATTAGGAACTTCCAATTTAATAAGCCAAGTCCTCTATCTTGGCCCTTGCCCATATGAAATGTATTCCTGCAAAGGAGAAGCTAAGCCTACTTATAATTATGCCTAAGAGTCAACCCCAGAGAATCTTTTTTGTGGCTCAGACATAGACTCTTTCTCTCAGCCAACTCTGCAAATAAAATGAAGATCCTCTCCCCTATATGGGACATGACTCCCGGGGATAAGCTTAGCCCTGGCATCATGAGATTGAGAATGTCTTCTAGAACAAAAGGGGGGAAATAAAGTAAACAAAATAAAGTTTCAGTGGCCAAGAGAGCTCAAATAGAATTAAGAAGTCATTCTGGAGGCTATTTTTATGCATTATACAGATATTCCTTTTAGGTTATAGTGCATTAGAATAGTGAGAAGGAAATACCTGAATCTGTTGAATGGTAGCCCAGTAAACTTGATTCTTGATGATAACTGTATAACTATATAGCTTTAAATTTATGACCATGTGATTGTGAAAACCTTGTGACTGACATTCCTTTTACCAAGTGTATGGGCAGGTGAGTAATAAAATAATAAAAAAAATTATAAATAATTGAGGGGGTGATAAGGGATATGAGATGATTTGGGTGTTCTATTTTATTTTAATTTTCATATTTTTCCTTATTTTGGAGTGATCAAAATATTGTAAGGTTGATTTTTGTGATGAACACTCATCTACAAAATGGTACTGTGAGCCATGAATTGTATACTTTAGATTGTTTATATGGTTCGTGAATTTATCCCAGTAAAATTGCATTTTAAAAACTGACACGCAAAGATACAACTAATTATGGCCCATTCATAAGAAAAAAAATCAACCAAAAATGTCCCTGGGGAGGAAGTGACATTGAGAATATTAGACAAAGACTACAAATCAGCTGTATTAAATATGCTCAAAGAGCTAAAAGAAAGCATATGTAAAATTAAGGATAACAAGAAAATCATGACTCAACAAATAGAGAATATCAATAAACAGATATAAAACTACTGAAGTTGAAATTTTGGAGTTGAAAGCAAGAAACTCAAGCAGAACATTTACTAAAGAATAGCAACAGCAGATTTGGAGTACAGAAAAAAATTTAGTAAGCTTTAAGATAGATGAATTGAAATTATCCATACTCAGCAGCAAAAAAAAAAAAGAAATAATGAATAAAATGGCTTCTGGAACACCATAAAGTAAATCAACATGTTCATAAGGTGATCCTTGAAGTGGGTGGAGGAGTAGAGAATGGAGTATTCAGAATATTTAAACTTCTTTCCAAATTAAAGAAGGATATGAGTCCATTTATCCAAGAAGCTCAGTGAATTTCCAGAAAGTGAAACACAAAGTGTTCCACAAATTTCAAAAATTACAATCAAAATATTATGAAACAAGTACAATAATAGAATCTTCAAAGCAACAAGAAAGAAAAAACTTATCACATAGTTGGAATTATCAATGTTATTAAACTCCAGTTTCTTATTACTCACCATGAAGCTCAGGAGCTATTGAGATGACACATTTAACATGATGAAAGAGAATAATTGCTAAAACTCTCCTTCAAAAATGAAGGAATAATTATGATATTCCTTGATACACAAAAGCTGAGAGATATCACAACTAGTTCACCTGTGCTACAAGAGTATTCCTTGAGTCTGAAATAAAAATACACTCATGAGTAAGTCAAGGCCAAATAGAAAAATAAAGAGTACTGGTAAAGATAAATACCTCAGTAAATATAAAATCCAGTATTATTATATTTGTGGTTATGTTCCTATATGATTTAAAAGGCATATGCATAAAATAATAATTATAAATCAATGCTAATAACCACACAAAGGTATAAAGAAATAAATTTTTCACAAAAATGACATTAGAGGGATAAATGGTCTGCATAAGAACCAAAAAGTAAAAGAGGAGGAAATCAAAATAGAACATCTTAAGAAACAATTAAACAAAGGACAGCAGTAATGGAGGAAATAGGGAACAAAAAATATATAACATACTGGAGGAAATGTTCCAATTCAAGGCAGAGATTGGCAGAACAGATTTTTCAAAAGAAAAACTACTTTAGATCCAAAGATACAAATACACAAAACAAGATGGAAAAAGAGGTGAGGTCAGGAAAGTAACCTAAAATATACACTTCAAATTTAAACTGTTGCAAGAGACAAAGAAAGTCATTACAATTGTTAAATTTCCATCATCTAAATATAACAATTATAAATGGTAGGTAAGAAACAGCAAAGCACTCAATAATGAAACAAAATTGGGAACAATTGAGGAGACTGCTCTAAAGTGAAATTTGGAAACTCAGTATTCCATTTTCAATTATGAATAAAACAATTAAATGAAGATCTGTAAAAAAAGAAAAAAAAATAGATGATTTCAACAACACTCTATACAAACCAGACTTAACAGGTCTGCAAAGAACTCTCCACTCCAAAACAGCAGACAGCATGTTCTTATCAATTGTTCATGGAATAATCTACAGAATAGACCATGAGTTATGCCATAAAATGAGCCTCAATACATGTAGGAAGTTTGGAATCATGGAGATTATCTTCTTAGTCCAAATTTCGTAGAGCAGGCTGGGGGGTGGAAATTCTGGTAACTGATGTTGAAGTCTTGAGTCAGAATTCCTTAGTCAGAAAGGGTTGAAGGGTGTTGCCTTGAAATAAAATTCCTTCTGAATACTGGAACCTCGAGTTGTAGCTCTTAAGACCTATTCATTCAATAAAGCTTACCAATGCTTTTAAGGATAATCTTCTTCACATAAAGTCAATTTATCATGGATTCTAATCTCATCTATAAAATAGCTCCACAGCAAGAACAATTTGAGTGCCTCATCAAACAACTGAACACCATAATCTACACATGATGACACTTAAAGCATATTTGGAATTGGATTGTTTTAATTCATTAAAATATAAATTCTATGAGGCATAGGAGTTTGGAGTTCATCATAGTACATAAAACACATGCATGCAGAATGATAGAATGAGTAAAAATACAATTCAATGTGTGGTCTACCTTATCAGGGTTGTTTTTTATTTCATCAATATTTATATATGCATACATATATATTGTATCCTTAAATAATTTCTTTTGCATTCACATTTTCACTTTTCAATCAATACAGTCTGAAATTCCATAGACTATATTTATCTTGTTTACCAGTTCAGAGGTTTTTCTTATAAGCTGTCTATGCCAAAGCAAAGCAGAGAATAAAAACTGAGTTTCATTAGCTTTCCATAAATATTGGTGCATGGTTGAGAATTTTCTCTTTTCTCTTTAATTATTTTGCTAAGAAGAAAACATGAAATATAGGAAGATGTATTGTTTGAAATATTAAAGATTTGGAAATGACATAGATATCTGTTCCCAGGTATTGTAGTAATGAAATGTATAATAATGAGAAGAGTATATCTGACATAAAAAGAATATACATTAATACATTAGAGTTTTCCTTACAATCCTTTATGTATACACTATTACTGAATTACTTTCTTGATATTTTGGGTACTCTGTAAGGAAAATATTTTACACTACAATATTGGCCTTCTTGAAATATTTTTCTTACTTCTTCACTAATATAATATTCTCCAAATCCATTAAAATCATCTTAGAGAATATGACAATAATATATTCTGGTTCTCACAATAGCATGTTTTCATTATGTTCTCCTTCAATTTCATCTTTAATGAATCCTTTAGTCCTTCTAATCAGGCATCATAAATTTCTTTCTTTTTATCCTTCTTTCTTTTCTCCATGTTCCCTGTATTTTTCACTCCTTAACACTGATTCTTTCTGAACTACCTGCTATGTGTGCATCTGAATTATGGCCATAAAAATCAGCAAATTGTGCATTACATATATCAAGAGTAAGGTAATAAAATCAAAGGTTAATGATCAAATTTATCAAATCTGTATCACACATATATTAGTAAAGCAGAGTCAATAAGAAATGATTATCACAGTAAAAATGAATGATTTCAGTAGAACAAATTCTTTATGGTAACAACAGAATACTTAGAAAACTCTCAAACTTTCTACACACAGTTGTTTTTGGTCAAAAATATAAAGGAAACAAGATTGAGTATATTTTTGTCCTTAAGACAAACAAAACCCAACTTAGAAACAAATAAATGTTTTAGGGAAGTAGAGTGGTAGAGTACAAAACTGTCCCATTCATGGGAAAAATGAGGTTCTATAGGAGCACATAGAGAATGTCTTTGCCTAAGAGCCAAAGGAAAATTAATTCTATCTATTAAAAACATTATCAAATGGCATTTGTTTTTCTCATTGCTGTCTAGAACAATATTCTGAATTGAAATTTGTTTACAAGAATCATGGAATCTTAAACATTCTGCAGAAGGCATATTTTACCTCTTTGTTTCTTAAGCTGTAAATCAAGGGGTTAAGCATAGGGAAGACTAAAGTGTAAAATACAGAGACCATTCTGTCACTTTCAAAAGAGTGAATAGATTTAGGTTGCACATACATAAACAGTAGAGTTCCATAGAACACAAGCACTACAGTCAGATGAGAACACATGTGGAGAAAGCTTTTTTCCTGGCTTTTTCTGAATGCATTCAAAATATGGCTACCAGTATCAGCATATAGGACACTAGGACCAAGAGAAGGGAGGAAATCAAATTAAATGCTGCTAATACTAGGATCAATAATCTCACTTCTTGTACATTAGAGCAGAGCATAGATGCCAAGGGAACATCATCACAATAGATATGACTGATGATATTAGAATCACAAAAGGACAAAGTAAAAATCTTAATGGTGACCATCAGAGACTGAAAGGTGCTGCAGAGGTAGGGGATACCCACAAGCACATAACAAACCCTCTGGGTCATGATAACACTGTAGAGCAGAGGGTTACAGATGGCTGCATAGTGGTCATAGGCCATGGCCAACAACACAAAAAGTTCACTGATCATTAAGAATAGGAAAAAGGCCTGCTGTATGGCACAGGCATAATAGGAAATGGTGTTTTGCTTCTCAAAAAAATTTACCAGCATGTTGGGACAAATGACAGTAGAATTGCCAAGATCAATGAAAGCCAGGTATCTGATAAAGAAATACATAGGTTTGTGGAGGTGGGAGTCCACCTTGGTCAGGATGCTCATGCCCAGGTTGCCCATCACTGTGACCATGTAGATGAGGAGAAAGACCCCAAAAAGGGGACCCTGCAGCTCAGGGTGACTTGTGACTCCCAGTAGAATGAATTCTGGCTGCATTGTCAGATTTTGTTTGCCCATTTCTTCCAGTTGTCTCTTCTGGGAAGAAACAGAAGCATTGCTGTTACTTTCATGTAAAACTATATAAAAAAGTTATATTATTTTAGACATAATGTAGAATGTTTTATATTGAAGGATAGAAAAATAATTCCAGCATCTGATTTTGAAAATAAAGAAACTGTAAAAGTTCCTTTTCCCAATATAACAGCACAAATACGACATAAAATTGAACTCTTAATAGAGTCAATAATGTTTGGATAATATCCACTGATAACAAACACATGTATTGTGTTCATACAGAAATACTACATTTTATTTATCTACCAAATGGAATCATGACTTTTATTCAGTAAACTTCAATTTTTGTTTAATTTTTTTTCATATTCTGAATGAGAGAGGCAGATAGAAGGTTTGAAAGAAAACAAAGCTTGTATTTTATGGTTCCTCAACTGCACTTCAAAACCCTGCGTGAAGCTTTAACAATGCACTCACCCAGTGACATATATTTGTAAAATTTTGTGAAAACTATATGATCATGATCATATCCATCCTCAATTAAGGTCATCTCTTTCTAATTGTCTTCTTCTCAATTGTACCTGACCTAATGTTAGGTAGCACTGGAATGTCCTCAGGAACTATTGGGGGTCAGCTATGTAGAAATAGAGTTAAAGATTTATTTGATGTTTATATATTAATGTGGTTCAAAGTAATGTCCTATGTAATTAAACAATGCTATCTTTTCTGGGTAACAGTGAACTCCAAGTACATTTCCAGTACCCCATAAGCTGTAATGTGTCATTGATTTATCAGCAGTCATTTTATTTCTGGATTTTATGAAAGAAATGACCATTATCAGTTTGTTCATAATTGAATTTTGAGTTTTTATTTTCTTTTTAATTTTAAGGGCATGTTTATGTCCCCAATATTCATTTTGAATTTATTTTTAATAGTCACAATTTCTATAAACTTCAAGAACCAAATTGTCTGGTCCATGCCTGCTAAAGTCTGTGGTTTACTTCAATATTCAGACAATTTGACTAGTTAATCTTATATGCTTTATTTCCTCTAATAGAGCACTGAGGAGATGATGAATTCTCTGTTGCATTTAATATTTATTGGTGTATTTATTGCATCATGTATTGCAAACTGTCATTTTTTCTGAAACTTTAAAATGGATAATTTATAGCAACTATCACTGCGATTTACAAGCATTTTTGTGAGAAATTCCATGCCTTCTTTTCCTTCAGCTATACAAGAAAAGTCAGCAAATCAAAGCACAACCACCCTGATTGAAGCTAGGGAAGCTACTTTAGCTTAATCCATTTAGAACCCCTTTCAAACTCCCCTCACATTCAGGTTCCTCTCAGTGTAAACCAAGGATTCTGAAAGCATGATTTTCAATTGCAACAGTAATATATTTCAAAAAATTCAAACACAAAAACTGCAATCTGGAAATATATAATATAATGAAATATCCAGGTTAGGCTACACAACTACAATTTAGAGAATTTCTATCCTCCACCCTTTCCCATTCCCTCCACCCAAATTTCCTAGCCTACAGTTTGGAGCAATTGTATTCCAGAGCCACATTGAGGATTTGTCTAGTAAGGATGATTTTTGGTCCTTTGGCTGGGTAAAACTTTCAGGAGCTAAAACTTATGCCATTTTAAAACTTCATCTCAAAGTTGAATTATTACAGGCCCTGCAATCATAGGATTTTGCTGTATAATAAGAAGTGCACTGGATTGAGCAAAGAAATCAGAATTCCAGTAGCAGTTACACTAATTTGATATCTTCAATGTTTCCCTAAGAAGTTCTCTAGTGCTTATGAATCTATGTCCATTTTCAGTGTTAGTTGCTACTTATCTGAAAATATCTGGAGTCTTTTAATCTGCTCCTTCCACAAGATGTCTCTTATCTTTTCTGCACATGTTCTTTGTACATTTTAAAACCTCCTGTTGAGAATAACCATTAGAACAGACAGGAGACAAAAGTTTGCAAAGGAATGACTGAAGTTTCAAAATTTCATCATGGTGTTATCTCTTAGGACTTCTGCTCAGTTCAAGACATCCTCCATAATTCTATGTCTCTTAAAATTATGCTGCATATTGGCCATCTACTCAGTAAGGCTGTAATGATGATTCTGGAAAAAAACAAGGCAAAACTTATATCCAGGTACAGAAATTGAGTACAACAAAAGCAATGACAACAAAAAAAGGGCAGTATTTGCATGGGGCACACTTATCTAAAAAGTATTTACAGTTTATCAAATGTTGCATATGGCATACATATACTAAAATTATTTATTGTTTATCAAGTATTGCACTGGATATACAGTTTTACTAAAAAAGGTAACATCAAATATTGCCTAGGACATACTTATACTAAAAAAATCTCTTTGTTGTCTACCTTGATTTCAAATGTCACTGGGTTCCTATATTTTATCTGATAAACCTAACCTTAAAAGAATCTATTACATTAGATCATTGATAAATTTTTCAGATATCTTTAACTTCCTCTTCACTTGTACCCCCAGTGCCACGATCATCACACATAAAACAAACAGATCCTGGGTGCATGCTCATTTCATATGATTTAATGCCTTATAAACAATTTAATGCCCAATTACTAAAGAAGATAATGTGTGATTGTGTAGTATGTGATATGATCAGCTCTCAGAGACCATAAGTTTCTACAGTCAGAAATTAAACAAATCCATGTGTAATCAAAATCAGAGAAAATTCTTATCCACTCACCTTAAATCAAGTACTAGATTTTTTTTTCTCCCAAATTTCTTTTTCTTTTCTTTCTGTGGGAAGGATTTATGGTTTCTCTCACCCATTGTGATGCTCTCTGAGGAAGCAGTGTGTAATTCATTCTCATGCCCAAATCATCTGAGAGACTTCAAAAATCTCCTTATGTACTGGCTAATTATGTTGGTCATTCTACATATTCCTCAGTGAGAAAAGATGAGGGCAATTGAAGGAAGAAACAAAACAACATAAATGGTTTGTAGAGTCCCAGGAGGACCTAAATGATATAAACGCACTCACTCACTTAGACGGAGTCAGTGATTAAAGTTAAAGTGGGGAAATGAATTAGATAACAGGTCAATCCCAGTAAAAGTGGAAGAGTTGCAAAGTCATGCTGGAATAGTAAATGACATTATAAAACAGTTTTTTTCTTCAAATTATTAATCAATGAAAACTATGGAGTTGCCACTATGCTAAAATATATATAATTTGGAATTGAGGGTTGAGAAATAAAACACTTATCTACAGCCAGTTGATTTTCAGTAAGTGTCAAGTACATTCAATAGGGAAAGAATAATCTGTGAAACCTGGTCTTCTATATGCAGAAGAACAAATTATATACTCTTCTTCATAACATATACAAAAATAAATTCAATTACCCAAATATAAGAACAAATCAAAAAACTCTCAAAAGAAAATATAGGAGGAAATTTTCATGATCTTAGATTGAGCAATGGATTCTTAGATATGGCACCAAATCAAGAGAAACAAAAAAAAAATGAATTGCACTTCAGCAAATTTAAAATTTTTTCATATCAAGGGACATTATCAAGAAAGTGAAAAGAAACCTATATAATGGGAGAAAATAGTCAAAAATCATATATCTGCTATGGATTTATTACACAGAATATATAAAGAACACCAGCAATGACAAATAACCTGTTAAAAAATGTCAAGACTTTGGAGTCTTTCTTTTAAGGAGATGTACAGAAAACGATGCTTAGTAGTAAGATGCCCATTATTAAATTAAGTTACTTCCTTTTTATTCCTAGTTTTCTGAGACCACTTGTAATTTATGAGTGAGTGTATAATTGTTTCAAAAGCTTTTCCTTCATTGATTGAGATTACCATGCTTTTCTCCATTTCATTCCTCCCTGTATTGATTTACATTGAATTCTGAATGGTAAGCAAGCCTTATGTTCCTAGAATAAAGCCAAGTTTCATCATTTATTATCCTTTTAATACATGCTTTTATTCCATTTGTTAAAATTCTATTGCTTATTTTTAATGTATATTAATTATATATGTATCTGCATGTTTTTTCTTCTAGCGTTTTTTTCAGAGTTTGATATCAAGTTTATTCTGACCTCATAAAATGAGTTGGGATTGCTCACTTCTATATTATTTTGGAAAAAGTTGGCAAAGGATTAGAAATATTTTTCCCTCAGTTCTTTGTAAAATATATCTGAGAACTTATCTCATGCTTGACTTTTCTTTTTGGTAAATATTTATTATATTAAAGAGCTTTAAATATGGCTATTAAGACATTCTTAAAATTTCTTTTGTCAATTTTGTTAAATTGGCTTTTTTAATTAGTCCATTTCATCTAAAGATTTAAACTTCCATATTTCTTCATAATGTTTTCTTCCTATATTGTTACTGAATGTTATGTATGTATGTTCACTCACTCTTACATAAATGATAATGTTGTCATAACTTATTTTTTATTTTATTCTTTGTGTGTCTCTTTCTTTCTCTCTCCTCGTAACTATTCTTAATAGATTATTAATATAATTAATTTGTATAATAAAATCATTTTGTTCTCTTTCATTTCATATATAGTTTTTCCTTTATTTCATTGATCTGTGCAACTGCTTTTTATTATTCCTTCCTGTTTATTTTGGGTTCGGTTGGATTTTCTTTTCCAACCTTATTTTTACTGATTTCCTTATTTTTCTAATACACATATTTAAAAATGTAACTTTCCTTATTGGTCCTGCTTTTTTATATAATTTAACTTTATTGAGATTGTTCATATACCATACAATTATCCAAAGATCCAAAGTGCACAATCAATTGCCCAGAGTACCATCATACAGCTGTGCATCCATCACCCCATTTTTTTTCAAATTTTGGAACATTTTCATTACTTCAGAAAAGAAATAAAGAGAAAAAAAGAAAACTCAAATTCTCCATTATTGACTCATAGTATTGTTAGAGTACATTTGTTACTATTGATGAAAGAATGCTGTAATACTAGTAACTGTAGTACACAGTTTGCAATCAGCATATATTTCCCTATATATCCATCTATTATTAACTTCTAGTTATAGTGTCCTAAATTTTTCTAATTCATGAGAGATTTCTAATATTTGTACAGTTAATCATGGACATTGTCCACCACAAGATTCACTGCTTTATACATTGCCATCTTTTAATCTCAAACTTTCCTTCTGGTGACATATGTGACTTGTTTTTACTCTTTCCACCACATTCACACACCATTCAGCACTGTTAGTTATTCTCACAATAATGGGCTACCATCACCTCTGTCAGTTTCCAAACACTTAAGTTCAACCTAGTTGAACATTCTACTCATAATAAGCAACTGCTTCTCATTCTATATCCTGGTAACTTTTATTTCATGTCTAGGAGTTTACATACTATAATTAGTTCATATCAGTGAAACCATGAAATATTTGTTCTTATGCTTCTGACTTATTTTACTCAGTGCTATGCCCTCAAGCTTTCTTCATCAATCTGTTTTTTTTTAAAGATAGTTTTGTTCACCCACCATACTGTTCATCCTAAGTAAACAATTGGTGGATCCCTGTATAGTCATATATTTATGTATTCACCACAATCACCTCTGTCTATATAAGGACATCTCCATTTCTTCCACAAAGGAGGAAGAGTCAAAGAAGCTAGAGAGAAAAAAGAAATAGAAAAAGAAAGAAAAAATGGCAGCAAAAAAGCAACAAAGGAAAGATAGAGTTAACCTAAAGTAGAGTAAAAGAGTCAGACAACATCACTGATGCTAGGAGTCCCATGCCCCTCCCTTATGTCCCATTCTTGAAGGCATTTAGTTTTGGCATATTGCCTTTGTTACATTAAAGGAAGCATAACACAATGTTTCTTTTAACTATAGTCTCTACCTTGCATTGATTGCACTTTTTTTCACCAATACCACCCAATTTTTAACACCTTACAAGGTTGGCATTCATTTGTTCTCCCCCATGTAAAAACATATTTGTACATTTTATCACAATTGTCAAGCACTCTAGGTTTCATTGAATTATACAATCCCAGTCTTTCTTTCCTGTTCCCTTCTGGTGTCCCACATACTCCTCACCTTCCTCTTTCAACCATACTCATAGTAATCTTTGTTCAGTGTACTTACATTGCTGTGCTACCATCACCAAAAATTGTGTTCCAAATCTCTCACTCCTGTCTTTTCCTATCTGTCTGTAGTGCTCCCTTTAGCATTTTCTGTAGTGCAGGTATCTTTTTCACAGCCTGTCTCATTGTCTGTTTGTCAGAGAATATTTTAAACTCTCTCTCATATTTGAAGGATAGTTTTGCCTGGTACAGATTCTTGCTTGGCAGTTTTTCTCTTTCAGTATCTTAAACATATCACACCACTTCCTACTAACCTACGTAGTTTCTACTGAGAAATACACTCACAGTCTTATCAGGCTTCTTTGTATGTGATGGATCATTTTCTCTTGCTCCTTTTAAGATTCTCTCTTTGTCTTTGATAATCTGATTATTTCACTACAGCTCTCTCCAAAATACCTTTTTTCTGGGTTAAAATTTTTTTTTTTTATGTTCTATGTTCATAGCTCATATTTTCATATATGTTATCTAATATTGTCTTAAAATTACAAAAAAATCATCTGTATGAACTATTTAACAATATTTATACTGTCATGACCCTATATGTTAGATTTTTTTTTCTTTTTGCAAATTACTTATATTAATTCAACATTTATTGAATATGCTGATAATTTTTTCCATGATGGTGGGCTAAGCGAACCATCCAGACTCTTAATCATGTAAATGAATTCCTATGAATATTAAAAAGACTATATATAAGCAAAAAGTACATGGGAAAATTTAGGTAGGCAAATGGAGCAACTATGTCCAGTAGATGACAAATTTAGAAAATGGTACTTATTATACCTCACTCTCACTATAAATATACCATAGTCTAAACCATGGGATTATTTCCTTTTGCTTCCTCCAAGTAATTTATCAAATCAATGCTAACAAAGGATCCTAATCAAAATATGGTGCATATTCTTTTGAGTCCAGTTTGAGAAAAGTCAGCCACATGAAGAAAAGCAAGAAGCATAATTCATCATAAAATATAACTGTGCAAGGATGTAAAAAACAACTTTTTACAACTTTGTTAAAAAATATTGTTTTACAGAGAGATAAGGAAGGGTAACAATATATATGACAAAACCAGCAGATAGGATCAAGATCATAGTGAAAGGAAAAAATAAAAATGTAAAACCCTGGAAATTTCTCTCATTAACCTCATAAATTTTCCTTAATTGGCATATCCACTGATATAGATAAAATGGACTAACTTAGAAAAAAAGCAAGAGAGAGAGAAAGATAGATACCAAGATCATATTGTGGATTGCAGCATTGCAAAGTATTTTGAGTTACCAGATTCTCTTGGTGTCATATATAAAATTAAAGGCACACAAAGGAAAGAGTTGGACTATGAGGTTTGGAAAAGAGGCATTTGATAACATTCAAGTGATCAGTACTTCAGATCGTCATAATCTACTGAGCTTCCATGTAACCACAATCAAGTTTGATTCTAGTACAGCCCAGGATAGATTTCAATTTGAAAATATGGAAGAAATTTCTGGATCTTTGTATTTCTCCTTCATTAATTCTTGATTATCTCCATTGTCACAGAAAGAACAAGGCTAAAGGCATGACTGGTAGAATATATATTGCCTATTACATAATTTATTTCTATCATATTCTACAGTGAATTTTAAATTGAACATGTGTACACATTTTACAGGTTCTATGTAAGGCATTTTTTAACTCTTTGTTCCTCAAACTTTAGATCATGTGATATAGCATGAGAATTACCAATATGTAAATTGCAGATGTCATTTTATCAGTATCAAGGGATTGACTGGATTGGGGCTGCACATACATAAAAAATAGAGTCCCATAGAAGGCAGCCACCACTGTCAGGTGAGATCACATGTAGAGAAGGTTTTGTGCCTGCCCTCTGCAGAGATCATCCTGAAGATGGCCATAAGGGTCAGCATGTAGGACACAAGCACTATCAGAAGAAATGACACCAGATTAAAAGCTGAAAAGATCAGTGCTATCAATTTAATTTCATATGGATTTGAGCAGAGCAGAAGTACCAAGGGCAGACTGTCACAGTAGAAATGACTAATTACATTATTGCTACAAAATGAAAAACTGAAAATTTTATACTGGCCAGCAAAGACAAAAAGAAAGTGTAGAGATAAGGAATCAACACCAGCAGGTGACATGCTGCTTGTGACCCAATGACACCATAGAGCAGAGTGTTATAGATGGCCACATAGTGGTCATAGGCCAAAATAAAAAAAATTCAGTGTGATAAACATACTGAAGAAAGTAAGTTGAGTAACACAACAATTAAAGATGATTGTATATTGATTGCAAGAAAATTAAATAATATTTTAGTCCCACAACTGCTGAATAACCAAGATAAGTAAAAGCCAGTTATCTGAGAGAATAACACATGGGTGTTTGGAGCATGGAGACCATCCTGTTGAGCATGATCAAGCCCAATGTGTTCTCTAGTGTTCTCTAGGGAAACAGAACCTACAAGAGATATTTATACATTCATCTGGAAATAGTCTGAGATTATTATAAGTATTTTCTAAAACTACTTTGGGGAAATGGAAATGCTGTCTTCTGGCTGTTGACACTTCCACTTTTCCTTTTAAGGTCTTCAACAGATTGGATGAAACTTCTCTCATTGTTGACTGCAATCTCCTTAAATGGTTGTAGATGTAACCAGCCATAGATGCAAACAACTTACTGATGCTTTAAGACCATGAAATATCAACACAGTAAAATTAAGCCAGTGCTTGCTTGACCAGACAATTGGACACCATAACCTGGGCAAGCTGACACATGAACTTAAGCATCACACCCAGTTTACCCACCATGGAGACCATGCAAACAATGAGGAAGAACCCAAGATATGAAGTTTGCAGAGCAAACTTTGATTCTCATATAGGAAACTCATTTGATATTGTTAAATTTGCTTGTCCATCTAGTCCACTCTGAAATTATACTGAGAAAGTATATAAAAATAATTTTCTCTCATTATATATGCCATATTTATAGTAACATAATATACTAAAATAATGTATATTTGCATAAAGTATCTTTAATTTCAGAGTTTTGACAAAACTCTCTCCTCTAGTATTGAATGTATGAAAAAATATTATTTTTGTGAATTCATAATATTATCAAAGAAAATTATACATCATATTTGTAGTTATATAAGTAATAAATAAGTAAACATTACATTTGAAGTGCTTAGTTACTGTGGTATAGGCTGCTATAACTACATCATAAATAGGATATAAGCTAAGTCCAAATGTAACTTGAAAGACATCATGAATTTCACTCAATAATTTTACTCTTTCTATGGGAAATTTATTTGCCATGGGATAATAATAATGTGTGAAAGATTTATCCCAAGAATTACTTGTTTGTTAAAAAAACAGCAATCATATTGTTAAAGAAATATCACTATTAGAATTTTAAACAAGGGGTTACCTTAGCATAACTAAAAATAAAAAACCTGATATCCTGTGGCTTCTAGTGAAATAAAGTATGGGATAGTCCAGAATAATTATGAAATGTTATTGACAGAGATTTTATCCTGAAAATAATTAGAACTTTATACCTTACTTCCATGTTTAAATTAAATTAGGTAAATAGGGGAGCAATGTAAATAACACTATACATAATGCCAAAATATTTGAAGATATAATAAACTTTTTCCCTTCAAATATTTAATAGCATTTAAAAAGATATTAACCTCATTAATAATCATTAATGTTATGCAAACCTTCAAAGAAAATTCTAATTATTTTGATTGCATTCTGTTGATAGTAAGAAAGAGAGAAAAGGAAAGAAAGAAAAAGAAAAAAAGAAAAAGGAAAAAGAAAGAGAGAGGGAGAAAGGGAGGGAGGGAGGGAGTGGGAGGGAAGGAGGGAGGGCAAAAGGATGGAAGGAAGGAAGGAAAGAAGATGGGAGATAGATGGAATTGATGCATATAAAAGATTCATGTTGCAAATGGAGTCCCATTTAGGAGAAGTAAAGCAGGTGATACTAGGGAAAATGTAATTTTGGGGTATGAAAATGATATTAAGGCTGAGAAAGTGTTTACTCAAGAGATCAAAGCTGATATATGAAGGGACTGAAATTTAACAATGTTTGTTACTTGCTTTCAAATATCCCAGCCAATTAATCTCTCTCTCTCTTTCCACTCTATGTTACACTATGCCCATACACAGGGTGGATTTTAGCACTTACACAACAGAGCTGGTAAATGGATTACAATTGTGTTGTTCTTTCTATTTTCCTTTATATTTGAAAATATTCATAAGAGTTGTCTTTAAAAAGTGCTGAAAAATGAAGAAAACCCAGCAGCAGCAGGTTTGAGTGATTTGATACCTGGCAAATCAAAAACATAGAGTTCTATGACAAACTTGTGAAAATAATAGCCAAGTTATTGATTATCTACATGAAGTATGTCAGAAACACTGAATTTAATTCTCAAGAAATGATTCATTTAGGGATAATTTTCAGTGAATGTAAAGGAAATCAGTATTAAACATTTCTGGCTGAATTGACATGAGGTAGAACAAGTGTGCACTTTTTCAAACCATGTCAAAAAATACCAACTTCATTATATATGAAAAAACAAACACATAAACCATTATTCTCATCATTTTTAGAGTTTTATTTAGAGTACTAAACTTTTTTACAAATTCTAATATGATTATCTACATTATTATATATGATTATTGAAGATGACTTGTTCTGATGTAACACTGTATATTTTCACAAAAATTACGCCTTCATTTTATCCAATTTCAAAACATGAAAAAGAAAATCCTTAGCAGAAAGCTTACCATTGTACATTAGGTCATTAGGAAAGTTCATTAAATTATTCTCCAATGCTCTTCTGTATAATTTTCTACACCAAAATAGGTGACAATATATGTGTTTCTCTAATTAAAAATAAAAAATTATGTATATTAATACATTCATTAAAATATAAAGTTCTTTAAGTGGAAACTGGGAGAAAGAATATCCAGAGCCACTAAATACATAGTGGAAAAGGCAAATATATCATGCTGCTTTATAGGTCTGCCGGACCATTATTTGTTTTAACCCACAGCTGTCCAGATTTTAATCTTAGTTTTCATCTCCATTATATGTGTATTCAGTCATTCAAGTGATCATTTGTTACAATTTCAAAGACTCCTCCAAGCACAGAAGGTAAGAGCAAAGGGCTGTCTTCTTACCAATGAGATATGTTATGGTGGAGGCATGCTGTACTGAAGGAGACACATTAATATTTTGCTTTGGTCTCACCTCCAAATAAAGGTGGCACTTTTGAAATGACATTGATACTTGTGAAGATGTTGGTAAATCCAGGAAATATATGAAATATACATGGCGTATTTGAAACAGAGTAAATGCAAGATTATGGAAAATATTGAGAAAAAATCTTTTTAGAGAAAATGGGAGAGCACTATGGAAATCTCAAGGTTAGTAATTCTGAGAGAAATCAGATTAACTGTACATGACCTGGCATCTTGGTTGAAGATCCCAATAAAAATAAATTCATTAAAATCTCAGGGATTTGGGGTGGAATTTCCTGTCTGCAGAGCTTGCTTTTCTTGTCTTTCCCCCCTTTTTTTAACTATTCAAAGAATTCCAAAGAACTACAGAAGAAAATAAATAGATGTCTAGCTTTCCACACCAACTATAAAAAAGATTGTTGCAAAACCACACTACCCAGAAACTCCGGTTATCATATCAGAGTGTTAATCTGTCATTAAGTCAACTGGATTGAATAATAGAAATTACAGGTGATATTTAAGTGGGGGTCATGAAGAGTTACTGGAACTCAGAATGGGAGACCTGAAAAAGTTCTTGTCTACTCTCCTTTAATGAGGAATTTGTCTGTTGCTAACACAATACAATAAGAGTAGTTTGTGGGTTTTTTCTTCCTATGAGATTCTCCCTGAGGAGAAGGCATGTGATATTTTTATTATATCTGAAACATTTGAAGGCTTCAGAGCAGACTATTGGGATATCTTCTAATTACAAAGCACACCTTTATACTCTCAAGCTTCTCTGGGTTAAATCTCTTCTGCTGCCTCCCAGAAATCTAGGATCAAAATACTGTACTTGTAAAACAGGTATTTTAGTGTTTTGTCACCCTTAATTATTCTATATTAGTACAATGGCTTATCCATGGCTTTATGGCTGTGACACAATGGAGAAGTATTTATAGACTGCTTATTGCATTGTTTTAAAAATTCACAAGAGAAACATAATATAGTGTTCTGTGTATACATTTTCCCTTGTATGTTGTACTTTAACCTAATATTGAAATATAATATACAGATAAACAAATGTCACACCGTAAATGAATTTGACAAACTTAACATATCTGTACAACACAATCCAGATTTAACAAGAACAACTGCATAAAAAACAGCATGAAGCATTATTAGAACCCCAAAGACTCTCTTATTTTCCATTCTGCTATGAACAGCAAACTCCTCCAAAACTATAACCACTCTCCTGACTTCCAAAAGCATGTATTGTATTCACTTATTTTTGGATTCTACATAAGTGGATAACTATGCATATTATTTTTGTGGCTGGGTTTGTTCATTAATACACTGCTGCATGTCATTTTAGATTGCTTATTTTCATTTCTGTATAAAATTTCATTTTATGAATATTATGAAAATTAGTTATCCATTACTCTACTGTTCATTATTAAGATTGGCTCAGTTTGTAGAGTTTATGAACAGTGCTTCTATTAACATTATAGTGCCTATTTTGATGGATAAATTATACTTAAATCTGTTGGGCATGTTCCTTGCTTAGTCATAGCATATGCATATTTAAAATTAGTAAATATTGGCAAACCATTTGCCAAAGAAGTGATACCAATGTATACTGGGACAATAGTTATCAGTGCTCAGTATCTTTGTCATGAATAGCTATGTTAGCCATCCTTGACGTGTGTGTGTATCATCATCATTTTCAGTTGCACTATCCAGATGTTAATGAAATTTAATGGCCATTTAGAAATTTTCTTTGGAAAAGTGCTTATTCAAGTTTTTTGCCAAACTTAATGTTGGGTTTCATGCCAATTACTTATTGATTTGTGAAAGTTCTTTTTACATTGTGCATGTGAGTACTTTTCAGATATATATGTGTGATATTGTATGTCTGATATAAATATCCCTTCCCCCTTTGAGGTTTGCTCTCTTCATACTGTCAGTTTTGCTGAATGGAATTAATCTTTCCTTAAAATTCTTATATGGTTAGTGTTCTGATGGTTCTGTTTTAAAAACCATATATATCACAAAGATGTTTATAGTCTTACAAAATATAACATTTTTATTATGCTGAAGTACAATGTATCAACATCTTTTCTTATGGCTCATGCATTTTGCCTTTTATGTAAAAACAATTTTACTAAATCATGGTCATGCAGTTCTGTCCTCCATTTTCTCTAGAAGTTTTTTAGTGTAAGGTTTTATATGACTGCCTAAGGTTCATTCTGAGACAAGTTTTATATGTGGTGCAAAGAGTGAACCAAGGTATCTTTCATTGTGGCAAAAGACTGTTCAATTTTTTCAGCCCCATTGTTTTCAAAAGACTAAACTTCCCCATGGATTTTCCTTGGCGTCCTCATTGAAAGTCAATTGACTGTATAGGGTGAATCTATTTTTGAACACTCTTTTCTGTTCCATTGAACTAGGTGTATACATTTTTCACCAATACCACATTCTCTTGACTATTTTAGTTTTCTGATAAATTCTGAGGTTAGATTTTGTGTCTTCCAACATTGTTTTCTAAATTGTTCTAGCTGTCTTATTCCCCATGCTTTATGTTATCAATTGAAGGATCAGCATGTCAATTTCTGCAAAATGTCTCCTTAATTTTAGTAGGCTTGCATTAAAGCTAAAGAACAATTTGGGATTACATTTAATCAATGGATTGACTGTTTCCAAATAGTCTGACTATCAGTTTCATCTCTCTTTCTCTTTCTCTTTTTTAAATTCAAATTTGATAACTAGAATTCCCTATCAACTAACTTAGAATCCTAGGGTATGAGACAAAGGCATACATGTATTTTAAATAATTTTTTTAGAGTTCTTATATACATTCCCAGTTAGTAGTCTATAGATTAACATATGAAATCCTCAAGTAATGAAAAGACTTTATGCTACTCAAAAAGTGTGAACTTTAGCAGTCAGACCAGTAATATTCTAATGATCTATCATATAACTTAATGCAGTTATCTATATACTGACTCATCTCTCCTCTTAATATTTTCTATCCATGAATTTACATTATAATTTTATTTATTCATATCTTATCTCCTCTGAAAAATCTCATTGTCTATAAATTTATCTTTCATTTCATTAGAACTGCAGCACTTTGTATTTTAAATGTGAAATAAACTAATTTCTATTAAAAGATTATAAATTCTGTCACATTCATGCTTTCATCTTATTATTATTTCACACTAAAATTGTACATATATTTCATATCCATATAATTTAATTATATACATTTTTACTGGATTTTTATAAAATTAAGCAGATTATGTTACCTGGAAGAGGAAGCTGGATTTCAGGAATTTTATGTTATTAACCCAATGTCACATAGCTCATTAATATCAGAGCTAAGATTATGTGCTATACAATTAGATTTCTTTTACAATCCTAGGTCATACATTTTTCTACTGATGGAAAAGTTTTACCAGAGGTCAAAGTTCATTCATGCCTTCATTTTTTACCCTATATTCCACTATTGCAGAATCATTCACATGTTCTTTACAGAAAAAAAATCAACTTGTGCTTTCATGTCCCAGAAGAGAATTAGGGTGTTTTCTCATTTGGGCATCCCCTGTGGACTTCAATAATAGTTTAAGAACTAATAAAAGAATCCAAATGTATGTTATTCACAGCATATTTTAAGCTTGCAGTTTAATTCCACAGGTAAGAATAAAATATTTTTTTTCTTTTCCCTTACAAAATGTTTTTGAAGCTGTTATCATGAATCTCAAACTATGTGCTTTAATACATCAGTATTACATGCTTTAGTATTTAAGTTTGATACATTTTATTCTAGTTAACTTAGTGTTGTACCGAAGTTTGCACTTCATTCCTTCCAGGGAAAATAGGAAGGACTTCCTACATATTCAGGTAAATAGAGCTATAAAGAGAAATTTCTTTTAACTTTCTTGATAAAAGATAGTGGCAAAAATAGGGACAGTAGAAATAAGACACTTCATTAAATCAACAGAAAATTAGCTTCTAAGCAGCCATTGAGTATATGCCACTTCTGAGCCATTTATTTTCTTTATGATGGGTGAATAAAAATTAATTTCATATTTATTTTACTAGTTAGCTAATTGATAAAAGATAGTTGAATTGGTTTGTTTGGTTTTGATTTCATGTTTTTTGTTTTTTGTTTTTTTTTAAGTTTGATGGCTTTATAAATGAATAAAAATAAGTGAGGATATTACTTTGTAATTTTTCTAGGCAATGATTCCAGAATGTTGGCATGTCACAATGGCATTGCAATATGGTTGAGTGGAAATAGCTTAGAGTGTGGGCTCACAGAAATCTGGGCTTGAATTCTGGCTATCTGTGTAACTAACTCTCTGAGCTTTGTACTTACAATTGGGTATGAGCTTTCTCGTCTATGCAAAGACCGTAATATATTTAGATATCAGGTTGTTATGTAGATTACACAAGACAATGTACACAAAATTCTCAACCATCAGCCACCTAATAATATGTGGTAACTGCTATCACAGCTTTCCTTCTTCTCAAGTTTAATGTTTGTAAAACTGTTCTCAGGGACATCTGCTACTTTCTGTTTTCAGACTACATGAGAGTTGAGAAAATGATTTTGAGTCTTTGGAAATGATCGTGTTTCATTTTCTTTTTTAAATTCAAGATCTGTGTTTTTGTTTTTGTTTTTGTTTTTGTTTTTCCTTTATAGCCTTTATCTCCTGTTAAATCAGCTTTACATAAACACAACTACTCTAATTTCCTCAAATATTACTTAACAGAAGTGCCTCTTTGAAGATCGGCTTGATGAAGTAGCTAAACCTCAACATTTTTTCTATTATGTATCCAGTTCCTTGTAGTGAAGTAGATAAATTCTTTAATGGTGCATCATTTGATGTAAAATATACTTTCATTCATAAACCATCTTCTTACTCTACAGACAGAATCAGATACACCACAGTTGCCAGAGATTATAGCAGCAAGAATATCAGGAAAATTACAGGAAAACACACTATTATTTACTGACATAGTAAAGGCAGAATGCAGTGAAATGGATGGATTTTTATGGAACCCTGCATAGAATAATGAGATTCATTGGGTTTATTTTCAATAAAATGCATTTTAATATATAGATTGCATCATATAATAAGCATATATAAAATTAAAAGGAGGAAGAGAAGTACAAGTTATGGTTTGAAACCCATTCATTGCTCAAGGTTTTGATTATAAAAGTTGATTTTATAACTCTCTATTGTGTTTCACATAAAGAAAATTTGCATGTAATATTTCAATTATATGCATCCTAAGCATACAATCAAAATTTAATACAAAATAAATGAATGCAGCTCATAAATAACTACTCTGTCATTATATCATGCTCATGTAGTTGAAAAACTTAAAAGGCTTGAAAATTTTGGTTAATTTTACTATTCTTTTATTTGGAATGATGAATTACTTTTCCTGGCTCATACTATCAGTAGGCAGTAAATCAGAGATTTTAATATTGGGACTTAGTATCCAAATATAATGTTCTTACTCTTATAATTGTTGTGTATCATACAGGGCAGAGAAGTGAAGGTTAGAACTGTAATGCAGCTGAAATTTCTGCTGTGTATGTCAGCCAAGTAAACTTTGTAATAAATTTGTTTTGTAGACTAATTACTGGTACATTTTTCAAAACTTGATTATTTTCTGTTCCTTTGACTATAGGGTTATGGGACAGAGAGGAGAGGGGGTGTGGGGAGATTAAGAGGCAGTAAGAGGGAGAGAGACTGAGGAATATTGTTAAAATAAATGTTTTTATGATACACAATGCATTAGCACAGATTTATATTAACTGATTTATTTATGATAATTTTATGAATATAGATATTCAAATCACATTAGAAACTATTGTATTTAGGCATGTGTACGTGTGTGTGTGTGTGTTCTCAATAAGCAATATGTAATGTGTCTGGATTTACACAGAAATCCAAAATTACCTTAATTATATATTTTTTACCCTTGATTTCTCTAAAGACCAAATGAGCACTTTTTGTTCCTTAACCCCATATCTATGTTGCTATTTACTCTTTTGACTCCTTTTCCACATGGATCTGTGATATCTTTTCTTGATGAATAATGGCATATGTCTTTCTTCTTCCAACTGTGGATTAAAGCTGATTTCCTCATTCTCTTCTTAATACAGGACATCTCATTATGACAAAACTGTAGTGTGTTTCATGACATGAATATAAATCATTTGTAATTCACTGAATGCAGCCCAGCCCAAAGCATGGCAGATATTTCTTTCCTTTAAATCCTAGAAAATACAGCTGCCAATTACTTAAGAATAAGTCAAAAACTTCAGTCTATAACATACTGAAGGAAATACAAATGTCATCATGCAGAAATCTCATGCTAAAATATGTTGGATCCAGTATTGTACTTCAATCACTGAGGTATTCAGTCCAGATGCAGGTACCTCTTCCATGTCTCATTTTTGTTTCTGTTTTTTTTTGCTTCAAAACATTTTTTTTTTGTTCATGCAGTTTTCATTCTTCATACTCCACTAAAGAAACATTCTGATGGCATAGAGAAAAATTCCAGAATTAGAACATTAAACTGTAGCAAAGCAATAATAATAGAGTTTTACAATCAATTTTTTACTGATTATTTAGGTTATTTTATTTTATATTTATTTGTGAAGCTCCATTAGCAGTTATAATACATTAAAGTTTGGCTATGATTTCTTTTGGATAGTGTTATTTCTGGAAAATCCATTCATTATTACTTTGTAAAAATAATGAGCAAATGTATAGAGAAAAATATTAGCAACTATTGATAACATTGGACAATTAATTGCAATAGGAAAATAAGTTGAAGAAGCCAAAAATGTATTACTTAGGTGTTATGTTTTTGAAGAAAGAAAAATGAAAAACAAAAGATATTGCACTGTTTTTGATGACATACAAGGTGCATATACTTCCAGAATAATTTCTGCTGTCTTGTTCGCAACTAATCCAGAGGAACTAATGGAACAGGATCCTTGCCTGGAAAGAGCACATGAAAAAGTTTAGTGTGGAAAGGCTTTCCTGTAAGACAAGTTGAAACATTATTCTAATTTATTCCAGTTTTAGTCATCTGGGAACATTTACAAATTACATAATTTTCCCTCTGTTTTCCTCTTTTAAATTTAACACCTTTTTTTAATTGAGATATATTCATGTACCATACAATCTTTTAAAGTGTACAATCAATTGTACACAGTGCCATCATATAGTTGCTCATTCATCACCTGATCTATTTTTGGAACATTTTTCTTGTACCAGAAAAGTGAAAACAAGAATAAAAACAAAAAAAGTTAAAAGAAAAACCCAAATCCCCCCCAAACAACCCTATTTTCCTTTTGGTTTTTGTCCTCATTTTTCTGCTCATCCATCCACACACTAGATAAAAGGGAGTGTGATCCACAGGGCTTTCACAATCATATTGTCACCCCTTGTAAGCTACATTGTTATACACATGTCTTCAAGATTCAAGGTTACTGGGTTGCTGTTTGATAGTTTCAGGTATTTACTTCTAGCTATTACTGTACATTAAAACCTAAAATGGTTTATCCATATGGTGTGTAAGAGTGCTCACCCAAGTGATCTCTGGACTCCATTTGGAATCTCTCAGCCACTGGAACTTTATTTCCATTCATTTTGCATCCCCTTTTTGGTCAAGATGTTCTCAATCACATGATGTTGGGCCCAGATTCATCCCCAGGAATCATATCCAGCATTTCTAGGGATATTTACACCCCTGGGTGTCAGATCCCATGTAGGGAGGAAGGCAGTGATTTCACCCACCAAGTTGTCTTAGCTAGAGAGAGAGGGCCACATCTGAGCAACAAAGAGGTATTCATGGGGAAAATCTTAGGCACAATTATAAGCAGGCCTAGTCTCTACTTTGTGGTAACAAGCTTCATAAGGGCAAGTCCCATGATAGAGGGCTCCGCACATCAAACTGCCAGTCCTCAATATTTGTGAGAACATCAGCAACCATCCAGGTGAGGAAACCCAATACCTCTGCATTTCCCCCCAGCTCTTCACAGGGGCTCTGCATATTTTTTTTTTTTTTGCATTTCTTTTTCTCTAGTTAACTTTAACAAAAAAATTTTAAAAAAACAGAAAATAAGAAAACATTTCAAACAAAATCAAAACAAAGGAATAAGGAAAAGAAAAACCTAAAATAACTACATTGCTTCCAACATGTTTGTACTCTACCCCAAGCAAATAGACTATAACCCAGCAAACAAATATAATTGTTCAAATAATCCTCTTACTTTTTTTTTTTTTAATTTCTTCCAGATCCACAGTAATGTTGCCCTCTCATTCATTATTTTGTTTATTTGGGTCTTCTCTCTTTTTGATTTTGTCAGTCTAGCTAGGAGCTTGTCAATCTACCTTCTCAAAGTAACAACTTTTGGTGTTATTTATTCTCTCTATTGTTTTTTCATTCACTATGCCATTTATTTCTGCTTTAATCCTTGTTATTTTGTTCCTTCTACTTGGTTTATGATTAGTTTGCTGTTCATTTTGTAGTTTCTTCAGTTGGTCCATTAGTTCTTTGATTTTAGCTCTTTCTTCCTTTTTAATATACACATTTAGAGTTACAAATAAATATCCCCCTCAATACCACCTTTGCTGCAATCTGATAAATGAATTTGAATTAATAGACACATATGGAACATTTCATCCCAAATCACCAAGATACACATTCTTCTCTAGTGCTCACAGAACTTTCTCCAGAATAGATCATATGCGGGGTCATAAACTAGCATCCATAAATTCAAAAAAATTGAAATTATTCAAATCACATTCTCAGATCACAATGGAATAAAATTAGAAGTCAATAACCATCAGAGACTCAGAAAATTCAAAAATATTTGGAGGTTAAACAACATACTCTTGAAGAATCAGTAAAGAAGAAATAGAAAGAGAAATTGCTAAATACATAGAGACAAATGAAAATGATAACACAACCTTTTGAAGTAAATGTATATGTTCCCCATTTATAATCATGATGATTTAGGAAAAGCTTTCCATGCACATTGTAGCAATTATCAAACTAATACTCAAGGTGCTACCATCCACTGTATATTTTTGGATGCCAAAATCCTGATATTCATTGTTTTTTGAGAATTTTTAAATGATATAAGAAAAAGGAGTAGAATATTTAACATAAAGTAATCCATTAAATTCAGGCTGTTTTTATCTTTTTCCTTTTTACCATGAGAAATTTAAGCAACAAATGAATGAAACCATGTCTTTCTTTTATTTATACTGGGAAATGCATCCATGTTGGCCCCACTCCTTCATCAATGTCTGTCCTATCACTGCCTAGGTTGTCACCTGCACTTCTAAGAAACACATGGTTATATAATTTTTGCAGAACCCTATTTCTCCACATATTGCCTTGCAGACCTATCAATATAAACCAAGATGTCAGTGTTACCATCAGATTTGGAGCCATGCAGTATTCAGGTGAAAAATTTGACAGAGGTCACCATGTTTATTTTGATAGGCTTCACAGATAATATTGAGGTGAACATCTCCCTGTTTTTCCTATTTCTAGCAATCTATCTTTCTATTCTGATAGGAAATTTGGGACTGGTGGTGTTGGTCATTGGGGATTCCCAGCTCCACAACCCCAAGTACTATTTTCTGAGTGTGTTGTCATTCCTGGATGCCTGCTATTCTTCAGTTGTCACTCTCAAAATATTGGTCAATTTACTGGCAGAGAATAAAGCCATTTCATTTCTTGGATGTGCAATACAGATGTTTCTGGCTGTTACTTTTGTGACCACAGAATGCTTTCTCTTGGCTGCAATGGCTTATGATTACTATGTAGCAATCTACAACCCACTGCTGTATTCAGTTAACATGTCACCCCGAGTCTATGTGCCCCACATCACTCCTCCCTATGTTGGTCGCATTTTACATGCTACATTACACACAGTGGCCACTTTTAGCCTATCTTTCTGTGCCTCCAACGAAATTAGGCATGTATTTTGTGACATCCCTCCACTCCTTGATATTTCTTGTTCTGAAACTCATATCAACCAGCTTCTAATCTTCTACTTTGTTGGCTCTGTTGAGATAATTACTATGTTGATAGTCTTAGTGTCTTATGGTTTTATAGTGTTGGCCATTCTGAGGATTTGTTCTACTGAAGGGAGGAAAAAGTCTTTTCCACCTGTGGCTCTCACCTAACTGGGGTGTCAATTTACCATGGGACAATCCTCTTCATGTATATGAGGCCAAGTTCCAGCTATGCTTTGGAACATATGATAGTGTCTATATTTTACACCACTGTGATTACCATGCTGAATCCTGTCTTCTACAGTTTGAGGAAAAAGATGTAAAAAAGGCAAAGAAAAAATTGATTGAGAAAAATTGGTTTATCAATAAAGTATATTTTTGGCATTGAATCAAACTGAAAGAATGCTGTTAGTCCATATTTTTATGGTCAGAAACTAAAAAAGAAGATGGCATGTTTTTAGCTAATAAACCTTAGAATCTTTCCAAATAAAAACTTAGCCCTTCTTGTGTAAAATTTTATAAATGTAGATTAACTGTGTCATATAAACTATGTTCAAACATAACCATATTAAACATTCACTGATGTATATATATTGCTGTTCTTAGTCATTTTGTAACTTGATTTTCACTTATTATAATTAGAATTGATGTCTTCAGGATTTGATGTCTTCATATATTTTCACATTTTTCATACCAATCCCACTGCACTCATTATAAAGCTAAATCTACTTTTGAAATACCTGGAAGTACTTCCCTCTGGTTAACTCACTTGCTTCATGTGCTCTTCCCCATTCAGATCCACATAGGCCTCTAGATGCACCTTCTGCACTCTTTGGCCCAACAAATTAGAATTTTATTCCATTTTAAAATTCTTTCCTTTTCACTTGCCAATTACGTCTACATTAGACCTATTATGAAACTGCCCAAAATATGCTGTAACTACATGATAATATTTTGATTTATTTTGAGATTTTGATGGAGTTTACATGAGGATCAGGAAAGGCAAAATTGTAGTTATGAAGAACTGCAACTGACTACAGGATGTAGCTGCTTCGTAATCTGAAAAGGTAGCCCATATTTGAAGATTCCTAGGATGCTGGGATATTTGGCTCAGTTTCCATCTCTACCTTTACACTCTATGAGAAATGACTTTGTATTTGTTATCGTTCCTCAAAGTTACTCCCAATGAGCAAGGTACATAATGTAAAGATTCTCATTTCATAGCATTCCTCCTTCTACCTTACTTGTTCTGCTGTGTTCACTTTGGTTCCAAATTTCTAAGTATAGACAATCCTCTGGAGTCAACACCAGATGGGAGTACTCAAAGGGGATGTGTTAAATTTCCCTTGAATTACAATTTAAGTACTTAATGTGACTAATTGCTGAAAATTGAGGGTGGACTAACTTGAGAGATTTAAAAAAAACAACAAAAACCAAAAAAAAAGTGAAACTTAGAGGCCCTGCTTTAGGAGGACCACCACATTTTTTGAGTTTTACTTCCAGGAGCCCCAACAGGCTCCCTCAGAAAAAAATTCCTTTGTGTCTCTGCCAAAGTAGAAAGGGAAAAGTAGTAGAATTTAAGATATTCACAGGAAATTCTTTTCTTGATAAATATCTTCCCTTAAGTGATGCTATTTTATCTAAGTCTAATCATCCTTGATTTACAAGAGCTTAACTTACCTTGGGGAACACAAACATCCAACTCCAGGTCCCTCTTGACCTCCTGTATCTTCTAGGGGGAGAAAAAGGGTGATAAACATTTGTGAAGTTCACAGTCCAAGGACACAGTCTTCCTAAAATATTGAGGACTTATTATAGGATTATAGAACATTTACCTCCACCCACATCTTACCAACACATTAATTGGTTTATTGTGTATAAGAAGGGGTGACAACTGTCAAGAATTGAAAGGCTCATACTCAATTTAAGAAGGAATTCTCCATTCAATGGGGAAAGACTAGTCTCTTTAGCAAATTATGCCATAAAAATGGATATCCATTTGGAAACAAAATGAAATTGGGTCACTACCTCATGTCACAAAGAAAAACTAGTATCAAAGTTGTGAGAGCAACACTATCAGATATCATTTATAAAACTCTAGTGATTAATATATCCATGCTATTTTCCAAAGGATAAACTGACTGACCTATAAAACATGAGTGAGTCCAGAAAACAGATCCACACTTACCTGCCATAATAGAGGCATCACTGTTTCCCAAATGATATGGGATGATCTTTTCTATAATAGTGTTAGTTAATTTTTGTATCTATTTTGATAAAAAGCAGAATCAGAACACTTCCTCATATCCTATACAGAATTAATTCCAGGTGGATTGATGATCTAAATGTAAAATTCAATCAATAAAGATTTTAGAGTAAAATATAGGTAAACATATTCATGTTATTAGAAAGTTTATGCTTTTCAAAACATAACTCAAAAATTAGTATTCATGTAAGAATATGAAAGATTAATTAGGCTGTTTTAAGAAATTCTGGTCATCAAACAGTATTTATATCAGACATACATAACCAAGAGTTTATATTAGACAAAAGACTCCAATGTGGATAAAAAACAGAACTTTTACAAATCAATAAATAATTGTCATGAGCACAATGTAAAGATGGGAATAAGACTTGAATGAGTACTTTTCTAAAGAAAATATCTCAATATCTGTTAAATTTATGAACAGGCTTTCAATTTCATTTGGCATCAGGATAACACAAATGAAAACCACTAAGTTTTCCATACACATCATTGAGAAAGTCTAAAAAAGTGATGGAAAATATTAAACGATTACAAGGCTATTGATCACCCATGACTACCATGCACTGATCACGTGACTATATATTGGTAAAATCACTTTGGAAAACTGGTAGTATTTACTAATGCAAAATATGTCTTATTATAGTATTCACCAGTGTAATTTTGGGGGTGTGTATGGTTTTTTACACTTACTATTATGCCTATGATACCCGTTCCTCTTCTCCTCCTTCTCCTTCATCAATTGTGGTATAAAAATCATTTTATGAGTGCCTTAATTTGCTAGGGCTCTGATAAAAAAAATACCATAGACTAGTTCTCTTAAATAACATAAATTTATTGTCTCACAATTTTAGAGGTTAGAAATCTGAATCAAAGTATTGGAAGGACCATGCTTTCTCTGAAATGTACAGAGTTCTGGCAATGGGTGACAATCCAAAAGTTTCTTTGACTTCTATAGTTGAATTTCTGCCTACATTGTATAGCCATCCATGTTCCCCTCTTAATGTGTCCAAATTCCCTCTGCTTATACAGATACCAGTCATACTACATGAGGATCTACCTAATCTAGTTGGCCTCATTTAAACTAATCACAAATCAAAAGCCCTGTTTCCAAATAAGATCGCATTCACTGGACCAGGTTTAGGACTTGAACTTACCTTTCTGGAGGACACAATCCAATGCATAACAGTCTACCATCTGAAACTTAAAAAAGTCATGTACTTCCCACATGCAAAATGTGTTCACCCCATCTAAATATTCCAGAAAACTTGAGCCATTTCAGTATCAGCTCTATGTCAAAAATATCATCTAAATCACTTTGGTTATGGTCTATTCTGATTTACAATTTAAAATTATATATCCATTCCATTCATTGGGTGTGAACCCTCTACAAGTAGAAACTTTTGATGAAGTTACTTCTGTTAATAAGTTATAGCTCACCTCAATCAGAAGGATCACAATCCTATCCTGGAGTCCATTATAAGTGGAGTGAAATGCAGACCAAGACAGAGAAAGCCATAGGAGGCAAGAAGTTGAACCTCAAAGTGAAGGGAGAGAACTTGTGACAAAGGAGCCAAGGATTGCCAGCAGCCAGCCCCAGAACACTAGCCTTAGGGAAGAAAGCATTGCCTTCATGATGCCTTGATTTGTCCTTTTCCCAGCCTCAAACCATAAGCAGATAAATCCCTATTGTTTACTCTGACCCATTTCATGGTGCCTGATCCAGTTGTCTAAGAAACTAAAACAGGGATTATCACTCAGATTTCCAGTGGCACTTTATAGCTCCATATTTCATTTAACCTGTTTTCTCTAGTACAAGATCTATGTGACTTAGAAATAAACAATCTGATTGATAACTGAATTTTCTGGACTAGTGTGGTGTTTCAAAAAACTTTATTATGGTCTTTCAGGAAAGCTACACATCTACATCCAAATCTTCTCTAACCAATTGATATTCTCTTGATAGTACAAACATGCACCCTCTGAGGAGGAGAAATTCCATATCCACATTCCTAAGATTTTCATGATTATTTCCTTTCATTGGACCCACAGCCAAGAAGTCAAGTATGATATTGTTATTTGTAGTTAATCAGATTTGTTTCAGAATTAACCTCAAAATTTCCATAGTGCTTTCCATTTGCCTTTAAATTGAAAGAGTATCATCAATATTTTCTACAATCCTTGCATTTACTGTTTTTAATGTACCCTGTGTATTTCATATATTTTCCAAATTCACCAATATAATTCAAATGATCAATGTCATTTAGAAGGTACCACTTTTAATTGGAGGTGACACTAAATGTTTAGTGCAATATGACTCAACCACATTGTAATATCTAATGAGAAAGAGGACTGCCACTGGATCTTACTTCCAAACTTGGAGGAGTCTTTGAAATGCCATCACATTATCATTTTAATAACTAATAATACCTAAAGGAGATCAGAACTAAGATAAAAATCTGTACAACTATAGGTTTAAGCAAAGATGTGTCCCTGCAAAATTTTGTTGCAGGAATATTTATTTGGCTTAAAATTGTAGTGTTAACCACTATTTATTTATTAAGTGGCTCAATGTGTTCTTTCTGTTATCTTCTACTCAAATATTACTTTGATAATTAAATGAATGTATTGAAATACATACTTTTCTTGATCTCTCATAGTAAAAATACATTAATTGTCATTTACTTTAGTTTTGAAAGCTGTATTGGTATGGAGGGTTGGCTCAGGGGAATGATTTGACTTCTCATTTCCTCTTTTGGCCTGGTTTTACAGTGACAAGACAGTGTGAATCTATACCCTGTTATGTACTGAATTGTGAACCCCCAAAAATGTGTTTTGATGTCTCTGAATATTATTGTAGAACTGTCTATTTCTCCCTTTAATCTGCCAAATTTTTCTCCAAGTATTTTGAAATCTGTTCTTAAATGTATATGTTTTTGTAATCCACATGAAATATGCTTTTTTGTATCTTTAAAAAATTTTTAACTTGTCTGTTATCTGCATAGCCACAACTTCGTTAGGTTAAAGATTTTTTTCATTTTCTGTCTTTACCCATCCTTTTACTTTCTACCTATTTTTGACTTTGGAATTAAAATGAGTGTCATACAGACAGCAAATAGTTGTATCTATTTTTAAATCTATTCTGATAATCCCTACCATTCAATTGGATGGTTTAATCAATTATTTTTTAACAAAGTTAAGAATATAAAACACACTTTCTCATTTTCCTCTATACTTAACTTTTTTCCTTAGTCCCTCCATTAGTGTTTTCTTTGTGATTGAGTTTCTAGTGTGTGATTTTAATTTCCTTTCTGTATATGTTTTAGTAATCTTCTTTGTGATTACCCTAAAACATGAAATTAATATTTTAAATTTATAATAATCAAGTTTGAATACCTACTCAACATCAGTAGCATACTAAAAACTGCTCTTATAGAGCTCTGCTTAGCCTTGTTAATTTCACAAATCATATCTGTATAGTGTATGCCCATTAACATAGACTTAAAATTATTATTTTATACTTTGCCTTCTAAATCATATATATATGAAAAACAAAAGCTACAAATAGAAAATGCAAAATATATCTCCCTAAGTAGTTACAATATATATCATAGAGGATCTCTTTAAATTGATCCTACTTGCAGTCCATTTCTTCAGTGTACAGCTTTATGCCTTTCATCATATTTGGGTCACTGCCATTATCTCTTCAAATATTCTTTCTGCCCCTAACTCCCCTTATTCTCTTTCATGGACTCACATTAGGCTTATGTTGGTATGGTTGATGGGGTATATTTGTATGCCATATGTGCCTCAGGTAGTGTTTATTTTTCTTCATTCTTTTCTTTCTACTCCTCTGAGAGAATAATTTCCAATGACCTATTTTCAAGTTCAGTGATTCTTTTGCCTATCAAGTCTGCTGTTGAACCCAACTAGAGAATTTTTTGTTTCAGTCTAGTCCTTATTATTTCTAAATTTTCTATTTGTTTACTTTTCATAATTTCTTTTTAATGATATTCTATATTTGGTAAAACATAGTTCTCCTGGTTTCCTTTAGTTCACTTTCCATGGTTTCATTTGGTTCTTTCAATATACATAAGAAGCTGACTTAAGTTCTTTGTCTAGGAATTCCAGTATCTATGCTTCCTCACAGATACTTTCTCTTTATTTTCTTTCCCATGAATTGGCCATATTTTCTTGTTTCTTTTCATGTCTCATAACTTTTTGTTGAAAACTGGGGATTTGAGTATTTGAATCCAGTATGTGATAACTCAAAATCAGATTATTCTTCCTTATCCAGGTTTTGTGTTGAAGTTGTTTGTTTAATGACTTTTTAAAACAGTTTTTTAAATTTTTTATATGGGTCTTATTTTTAATATGGGTTACTTGAGTTCTTTCCATTAGTTTAGTGGTCAGCTAATGTTTTGACAGAGATTTCCTCAAAGGAAAGGAAAATAAAATTGCTGATATTTGCAGATTGTCTGTTCAGGCACTCCTTCAGCATTTAGTCGGGTCATTTACAAATCTGCCTTATCTTCACTTCTTTCCTTCATGGACACTAAAACTCATTCAGGGGCAAAACCTTAGTTTCTTCTCAGCTCTTTTCCAAGCTTTCACCTAGTTCTGTGAATAAGTATGGTTTCTAGATTCCCTAATATTTGCAATTTTTTTTACTTGATTATACCCCATGAATTCATCCACAGCCTCCTCCTTTCCAGGCTTTCCTCTGCTGTTTGAGCTGCCTATTATCCCTTCCTGCAGGTCACTTCAGTGAGTATATTTAAGTATTTTTGACAGATGCTAGTGAGGTGGACATGATAGCCCTTAGAAAGCCCTGAGATGGGTGAAACAAATGCAAGCCTCTGGGCTGATCCCTCAGGGATCTACCAAACAGATCAGCACACACTACCACAGTTATTAGCGAATAGGATAGATATTTCCCCTGGAACCATCAGGAAGCCCCAGGAGGGTGAACCAACACCCCCTTGGCTAGCTAGGAAGTGGGGAACAAGACCAGTAAGTTGAAATGCCACAGCATTCTTTAACCAAAATTTCAGTTTCTTTCTTTATTAAGCATTTATATGAATACTAGATATTTTTTCTAGATTCCTAAATTCCAAAATCTTGATTCTCTATGACAGTTTTTGACAGTTTAATTCCTTCTTTAATGGAAGGATGGGATTGGAGTTTGCTGCTATGCGACATTCATTAATAACTATCTATGAACAGAATTTCTTAATATCTGTGACTCACAACATTGTAAACTCCATTGTACTTTAGTCAACAAGCAATTATATTACAATAGGTAGTCTTTATTTTATGTCATATAGAATAAAAATTAGTATTTGAACCCATGAGCACATAGATTCTACAAAATAGTCTCAGTGGTATGTTGTTGACAACATCTGTGTAGGAATATCTTTTGTCTGAGCCACGCAGAGTAAAATAAAATGAAGCTAGAAGTTTCATGTTTGCAAATGGGGTATGCACTTTTGTTTCTCTTAGTCAACATTACTTCCCTACACTGGGCTATGTGACACAATTCATGTTGTCTATCTAGCCTCCAGAGGAATCTAAGGTTTTGCTTGTTGTTCTTTTATAGCTCTGTGACCTTTAATATTAGAGAATCATATGAGGATTTTTGGTAAATAAGCCAACTGTCACATTTTTAAAATAGTTACACATCTACCTTAATAAAAAACAGAATAAATGTAATCATACTCTACATCCTTGCTTTTATGGGTAAGTAAAAAAAAAAAGTAAGTACTGTTGGTCAGTCTTTCTCAGACTTCAGAGATGACTGTTGCAATATGTAAGTCATACCTAGTTATAGAAAAATCATCCAAGTGTTTTTGTGACTAATGATGCTTAAATGAATATTAAAAAGAAATCAAATTAGTTCTATGACTCTATTTTGATTTGACTGAAAGAGATGGTGTATGTTTGCTAAATTCTTGTCTGTCATAGTAGATATTCAAAATGTAATCTGAAATGATAAATAAATAATTGAAGAAGTGATTTAGAAACAATGATACAATAATGAGGAAAAATAAAAGCTGAAAAAGTTACTATTACATCCTTTTTCCATCTACATTTGTTTCATGAGCACACAATCTGGCCAATGGGAATTCAGGTGCTGAGATGTAGAGCTGGGGGCAGTTTCTTTTTATCTCATTACAATATAATCTTTATACTTAATTGTCAAACCTCTTCTATGTTTCCCTTATTAAGAAAGTTTGAAAAATTGCTATCTCAATTTACCTCTGGTTCTACTTTGTAACACAGTGTTCAGGCTTTTCCATGTCTCATTGGGACATACAACAGAAATATTCTATTTTTCTTTTAAAGTTACCTTCAAAATAGAAGAAAAAATAATCTGTCATGGTTTTCTTGTTTGTATTGTCAAATATTTTTAAAGGCATTACTTGTTTTAACCTATTTCACCTGGATATATAATGGATTTTGCATTGCTACTTTATCAAATACAGCTTTCTAAATTTTCTACATGTATTTGTCAACTTTTGTTGTGAATACTTTTATGCATGAAAGAAAATAGAAATGGCAACACAACTGTAATCCATTTACTAGCACCATCAATTCAACAATTATGAAAATCCACTGTGTATGGGTGTGTGTGTGTGTCTCTGTGTAGAAACAGAGAGAGAGAGAGATTAGAGATATATGCTGGAGCATTGGAAAGAAATTAGCAAACATCATTTAGTTTCACTTCTTTAATATTTCAGCATTGATCTCAAGAACCAAAACTCCTTCTTTATAAAACTTCATATTACTTTCTACCTCAGAAGAAATAAACAGCAATGTTACTTCCTGAAGTAGAAATGCCTAATTTATTGCCACAATTAAAATGACTGCATTTGCCACGAAGATGTATTTTTTATATATGATCATTCATGTTTCTTCTCTTTCTTTTTCCTGCCTCCTTCTCTCCTTTCCTCTCTCCCTCCCTTCCTTCCTTCCTATCTTTCTGTCTTTCTACAAAAATCTATTGAAAAAATTCATTTACTCTTTCTTTAGGAGATTTCCATAATACTAATTATACTGGTGATAAAATATTCTCAATGCTATCAACTTTTGGAAGGGGTCAGATATACTATCCCCTAAAATGTATTGACATTATTTCTATATGTTTACATGGTTCTTCTACATGCTGTATTGCCTATAAAGTAAAAGTAAGGACTGAAATGTGATTGTATTTAGATTAAGTTTTTTGTCACTAATATTTCATAGTGATGGTGCATAATCCATGGTTTATATCACTTGGATGCACAGGATGTTAGGTTGTTTTTATTATTATTTATCCTTATGAATTCATTGGTTAAGGTTTTAAGGCTAAGATCTCTTCATAGATATGGTTTTCATTTTGTGAATAAATTATGTTGGATAATCTTTGGCACAATATGAATATCATCTACTAAACAAATTTTCTCCAAAGTGACAGTAAAATTACTGAGTGAAGCTTGTAATACCTTTCTCATTCTCATGATTTAAGCAACTTAATTTTTTTAAATAATCATTTACTCAGTATTATTGTTTTCAATTTACAAAAAGAGAGTCTTTGCTATTTGCCAATATTATAATTACCCCTGGAGCTTATTAAATATATGATTTATTAACTTTTATCTAGTGATTCTAATGTTATTTCTGAGTTATAGCCTGGCTACCTCTATATAATCAAAATCATAAAATAGATTTTCATGTACACTCACTCATCACAAAATATCCAAAAACAGAACAAAATTGTTATTGAGAGTAAATTTTTCCTTTTATCACCTGAGGAACATTCCTGAATAGAGTCCATTAACTGTCTAAGATTACCACAATCCTGCACATTCTTTACACCTACAAAATAAGACTGATACTAACAGCAGAGAGAAATGAAAATCTTTTCAAAATCTGCTAGATTTATTAATCAAGTGATATCCAGCATGAAGCTGCGTAAACTGATGATGCCCTGTGTCTTTCATAAAAATGCATAAATTCTATTAATTGAAATAAAATAATTTCTATCATATTCCATTTCTTAGAATTCAGGATATAAATTCCATAGGTTAAATTTTTCCTTTCAAAAACATTGATAGATTTAGGGAGTTTTATTTTAAATATACTTATTGGTTGAATTTGGCTAACTTAGCTGAAACAAGATTTCAGCAATTTTTATTACAGATCTTGAAATTTAGTGATTTACTATACCCAACCCTTCATAGATATAAGGTAAGAAGGAAGCCAAACAATAAGATTGGTTTATATTCTCATCCATATTTTGTTGCGCTATTCAAACTTATTTGATTTTTTAACTAATGTCTCCTTTGATGCCTAGAAATATTTATTTCAAAACTGGCTACATGCTTATTCCTGGGAAAATTAGCGAATACCCTATTTGTTTATTAACAGCAGAGCTCCAAGAATTTCAACTTACTATTCTCATTTGATTTTCTTAAATGCCTAGCCTCTTTTAATTCCTAGGATCACTTGCAACTCTGTAAGTTAGCTCCTTAACTTTGTCTTTTGGTGACCTAATGGCAACCTATCTCAACCATCTCTTCATTTACTTGTAGAGTTCTAAAATGACATTGATTTAAAGGAAGAACATGGCTTTTTCAGGAGTCTCTTTAAGGCAGCCTTCACATCCTTATTCCGCAGGCTGTAGATTAGGGGATTCAACATGGGTATGACCAGGGTATAAAACACTGAGGCTATTTTATCAGTATCTAATGAATGGTTTGTTTGAGGTTGCAAATACATGAATAGCAGTGTCCCATAGAAAACTGTGACTGCCATCATATGTGAAGTACAGGTGGAAATGGCTTTTTTCCTTCCCTCTGATGAATGCATCCTTAGAATGGACAAGACAATGTTGAGATAGGATACTAAAACTATGGTAATGGAGAAAAGCAAATTAGTAGATGAAGCAATAAAAACTACTGTTTCTGGGAAATAAGTATCAGAGCAGGATATGGCTAACAGAGGAACATTATCACAGTAAAAATGATTGATTATATTGGAAGAACAATAAGACACAGAGAATACACAAGATGAAACCACAGTAGCTGTAGAAAAGCTATAGAAGTATGTGAGAGATACTAGTAAAAGGCAGATCCGTCGAGATACCACAACCATGTAGAGCAGGGGATTACAAATGGCCACATAGCGGTCATAAGCCATCACAGCTAGCATGAAAATCTCAGCCACAATGAAAAGCAGGAAACCACCCAGTTGGGTGGCACATTCATAATAGGAGGTGGTTTTCTTCTTTACCAAGAAATTAATCAGCATTTTAGGGGCAATTATGGTAGAATTGCCAAGATTGATGATAGCTAAATGTTGGAGGAAAAAAT
The DNA here is from genome assembly GCF_015220235.1 of Choloepus didactylus. Taxonomy (NCBI): domain Eukaryota; kingdom Metazoa; phylum Chordata; class Mammalia; order Pilosa; family Megalonychidae; genus Choloepus; species Choloepus didactylus. The sequence goes on from NC_051322.1 coordinate 85,879,381, forward strand.
ACATGGGGGTTTGAAGTCTAGGATCAACACTGGTGAGGGTGATGATGCCCAGGTTCCCTGCCACTGTCAGCCCATAGATCACCAGGAAGACCAGGAAGAGGGGAATCTGGAGCTCTGGGCACTCTGAGACACCAATGAGGATAAACTCAGTCACACAGGTGAAGTTTTCAAGGGCCATGTAAACGTTTGGAAAATCATCTGTTTGGGCAAGAAAAGAAGTGGTTACTAACTTAAAGGAATTATTTTCTAAGACCATATTTAGATGGCAGGGACAACTCCTTTTTGAGATATCTTCCAACTATGCAATAGTTTAACTCATTTATTAGACTCAAGCTGCTAAATTTGATAAATGTTGCAATCATTTGGGAAGAGAAAAGCAAATTATGGATATGATCCAGCATAATGCATCATTTGGGGAATGTTTATTTCCTCACAATCTTATAAAATTATGACTATGTTATTAGTTTACAAACATTGAAACCACATTCAATTTCTTATGTCTCCTGCATTGAGTGGAAAAGACTTGAGAAATCATATGTGGCTCCTTATGATTTCTTCATCTGAGATTTCTTGCTGTATCTCAATAATAGATTATTCTACCCACAACGTTGCTTCATTCTCTTTATTCTATCCAGATAAAATTTACCTTATTAATTCTATCATCCATGTCTTCACTTTTTCTTATTTTCCATTTTATTTACACAGACAAGAACACATGGAGGTTTATCTTACCTATTCTTTTGGTTACTTATTTTACAGCTTTTTAAAAATGATATCTCTGAAATGTTATCTTTTCTATAATTTTCTCCCACTATGATTTATTATATACTACTTAATTTTCCTCCTTTGCTATGATTTTTCCCTTCTGTTCACTCCTTGTATTTTCCACTGTGTTTTATTTTTAAACACTTTATATTATAAAATTTCATATTTTTATTTTTTAAATTTATAAACCATATCTGGCCTTAATGTATCTCAATTTTTAAAATTTAATGTCTTTGATATTTTAATAATAGTAAACATCCTTATTTTATAGTCTCTCTATAATTTTATTATATATATATATATATATATATATATATATATATATATATATATGCCAGAAGTCAGTGTGGTATTATAATATGCACAAATACTTTCCAAGAGTTGCTTATTTTAAAGATGGTCACCTGAACCTAACTAAACAGAGTCTCTTGCCAGCACAATTGATAGTTCCAGGGTTTCCAAAGAAGTCCTCTCATTGTTTCACATTTTTAAATTTGTAGCTAAATTCTAGTGAGCCAAGACTACATCTTCATAAATGCGTGAAGTTTAAAAGCCCAGAGTAGTTTTTGTTTTCTCTTCTTCTAGAAAGGATAGAATAGAAAGAAAAAAATAGAAAATGATTCTATGTAGGAAATAGAATGAAATGAGAGCAAAAAAAAAAAAAGAATCAGAGAAATTCGACCAAAAGAACTCCTAAATCTGTTGAGTATCTGATACCAACTTTTTTTCTGACACCAAACATCATTCTCACTGTTGATTTCATTGAATCATGCTCTTTATTTATTTACCAAATATCTGTTGAATTCTTACTCAATGTCAGACAATGTGCATGCTTCAGATAAATCACTTTTTCCTCATGTCATTGATATTTGGTTCCATAGATGGGGGGAAACAAAAATCTGGTAAAGAAACATATAAACAAAATAATTTCATATTATGATAGATTCAAAAAGTGAATCAAACAAGAATACACATTGTTACAACCTGAGAAAATGATTTTGCTTAAAATATTAAGGAATGTATTTTCTGAGAGGGTAACAGTTGAATTAAAATCTAAAGGATGAGAAGGAACCAACTATATAATAAATCTGAGGAAAAACATTCTAGGATTCCAGGCAGTTGTGCATTTGTTGAAAATGCTGTCAGGTAGAAAAGAACTTAGTTTTGTTGTTTTTAAGGGGAGACATAATGGAGACATGTGTAACTGGGTTATGTGGGAACTTGAAAATCAGTAGAAACAGATAGTGCAGTCACAATAAATATTTTATATTATTCTAAGTGAATTGAAAGTCATTGAGAAGTTTTAAATTAGGTGAATTTAAGTTTTCAAAGTATTCATCTGGTTGTTTTTTTTTTGATTTATGAAAAATAAATTTATTACATAACACCTTGTTTTTAACAATGTTCAATTTTTTTATTTAGAATACTTATGTCATTCATGTAAAATAGTCTGATACAGTACATTGTATGTTGTAGATTTTTCCCTCAAAAATTCTAAAGGCTCTTCTACTCCTTCTCCTTTACTGAAGTAAGGGCACCCTAAGCAACATGTGAACAGGTTTTAAAAAAAGAAAATTAACTGAATGAGATTTTAGTAGCACTGTATCAACCTGCTTTAAAATCAGGACAAAATATCTGTATTGGATGCTGCACCTTTTTAAGGAAGTTATCATTGATGCTTTTTTTCATCTTAAAGCATGCTCACAAATCAGCAACACCAACAGTTAAATTAAAACACTGTCTATGACAATCATTTTAGTTTGCTTGCTAAACCAGATTTATATCAATGGCAACATACTTAATTACTATCAAATAGAAGCCTTAATACCAGTCAAGTCATAGATTAAAAATAAAAACAAACTAATAAGTTACAAATTATTCCTTGGGAGTTTTGAAATCTTTCTGGAAAAATTAGGTGGCTTTTTGAAATTTCCAAAAAATCCAAGCAATTTTCTTGTTCAAAAAAACATTAATTAATGTGGAAGATTAATCAACCCACAGATAAGATGTAAACAAAGAAAGGTGTATCAATATAATCTCATTTTGAGTCTTGGTTATTTTGAGTTAACATATACTATAATTTTCAAGTATCTGTTAAGCATTTTGTGTGTGTGTGTATATACGATTGGTCAGATAATGTTATACTGAAAGAATTCACCACATACAATGACAACTGCTTACCCCTAGCACATTTCACAGCTTCTATTGCTACAGACTGTCACTGAAAAAACTTCATTGGTCAGTCTGAACCATGTTAAGTAAACTATGGAAGTAGCACATCCACAACACAAACTGTGCTAGCACTTTTTTTAAAGTCTAATCCAAAATTAGGTACAACTTGGAAGCCACTACCCCAATCTGTGAAAAGTGGTGGAACTTGGCTACTGGACATTCTGAACATGTGGTTGTACAGTACATACTCAGGTTATGCCAGGTGTCTGCAGTGACCTTCTTGACCAGATTGCAGCATTAGCAACAGTGCACTGCCATTCTTCCGATGCAGCTCAGTACTGATGCATCTGATGTGAATACTGTGGAGGCTGCAGAGAGGTGGTTGAATATCTGATGCTTCTCTGTGGCTGTGATCTGCTTGGTCCAGGGTTGGGATAGGCAGCATGTGGATTGGAACACTGATAGTCTGAGGTCATGATGAGTCCACCTGAGGTAGTGGTAGGAGGAACAATTCTCACTTATTTCAATGGGGGTCCCTGCATGTGACTGCCTTCTTGATTCCCTGGGAGACCAGTTCCATTAGTATGATTATTGCCCTGCTGCTGGTGGTGGTTCTTTTTTTCTCCTTTGTCATCAGGTTCTTCTTCTGTTAAAAATTCTCATTTTGGGTAAGGAATTTGACAACTGGTAAAAAACGTTTGATGTATGAAATGGGTCTTGTAAGAAAAAGGGATCCTGCATAACCTGTTCTGAGGTAATTTGCTTTATTGGGTCCATCGTAAGCAAATTCTGCTGCAAGTGGAATGCTTTCTATCTGGTTTAACTACGTTTTTCCATATACTTAATAATGCTGCTGTTAGTATATGTATTTCTTCTGAAATCTTTCATTAGTGTTGAATGTTAAGGCATCTTTTTTGTATCTTCCCAATCTTTATCTGCAGGAAATCCCATTACATTGAATATTCTGTCCAGCTGGTCATGGTGATAAGGATTACTAGTTTTGATGTCATCTTGTCAACACCAAAATATTGGGTCTGATGTTAGTAGTTCTGCAAACATACACCCTACAGTCCAAACACTAATAGCTTTGGTATAATGTCTTGCTCCAAGAAGCAGTTCTGGGACTCAGTACCAGAATGTTACCACTAATGGATCCAAATCTACTAAAGGCATCAAAGGTGAATTAAATAATTGAGCAAAGCCCATGTCAGCAATTTTTACTCTTCCTCACTCAGGACATTTACCCATAACTAAAATATTAGCAGGTTTCAAATCCCTGTGCAAAACACTGTTAGCATGCAGGTAGCAAGTCCCATAAAAGATCTGACATAATAGTGACTTCACCATTCCCTGGGGTAACTGAACCGGCTTCTTGTTTGATTTAGAAGGTCTGTGAAACTTGATTATATGCCAAAGGTCATGTTCAGGGTAGTCAAACAGAAGCCAAATTTTCCTATCAGCATCAGACAGAAACACCTTTTGAAGAAAGATGAGGTTTGGATGCTTAAGTTCTCAAAGTAATGCTATGTCTCTACATGCCAACAGAGAAATCTAGGTTCCTTCTATTTGTTTTAAAGCATAGTTTTTATCATCTTTCCCATCTTTCCTCTTGGCTTTGTAGATGTGACCATAAGTGCCTCAGCCAACTTTGCAGCCCTTGAATTCAAACAGGTCCTCAACCCACTCCTGCTCACTGCTCAGCTTCACTTTAAAGTCATAATCCATTGTCACAGCCTCTGAGGCTGGGGACCTCGGTCAGGGACTGGGGGGCCAGAGTGGGTGCCATGGAAGCAGGGTGGCTACTGCCCCAGGGAACCCACCTGCTCTATGCCTGGAGGCCACAGTACCCACCCACCAGGGCAGCAAAAACAGGAGGAGGCCCCATGGGAGTGCAGGGGCATCCAGAGGGGCAGTGGGGCCAGGTGAGGGAGGCTGGGGATGGGGTGTCACATCTGCCCTTGTCCCCTGGTTCCTCAGGGCCAGCTCCCACAGCCCTCTTGGCCACCCAGCTACTCCCAGGGCTGTGTGGTGGGCAGCATGTTGGGCTTTCCTCCTACCTCATGCACCTGCTCCTCTCCCTCTCTCACACAGTCACAGTCCCTCACTCACTTGTGCTCCCATACACTACACTATCTCATTGCTTTGAAGGTGATGAAATGTAGAATTAGAAAGTTGTAGAGTTAGGGCATGACTGAAAGGAAAGCAGTGAGTTAAGAAGTCATGACAGGAGGAGGGGCAACATGGTGGCAACCAATAAACAACCAGGAACAACTAGTAAATACTATGGAACAACTGCTGGGGGAAAACCATGACTGTCCAAACATAGTACACCAACCTGGATTGGGTGGCATGGCTGAGACAGCAGCATATAAACTGTAAGTAGAAACTGTAAAAATGTTCAGGGGGCCCCATCCACCCACCGCAGGCTGAGCTGCAAGACCTTGCTGTGGGAGAAAGCAGCAATCCCAGAGTAAGTGAATATAGTGCAACCTAGCTCCAACTGGGGTTTTAATTAACAAATGTGGACTGCTGACTACAAGCTACAAACATAGACAAACACTTAACAGGCAGCAAAGTACCCTGAGGTTGCTCCTAGTGGAGAGGAGGTGGGGATGATGGAAAAAAAATAAGGAGAAAAACAAAACAGAGGCATTTAGAGATGACTGACCTTAGAGATACAGAAACCACCTGTGACCTGGGAAAGGGAGCCCAGAAGACCATGTGCTTTCTCTGAACAGTGGGTGAAACTGGGAGGCTGTGGACTGGCTCTGAAAGGGGGCTTTCTTTACCTTTTTCTGTCTCACAACCTAAGTGGCTTAGTGGAGAAAGCCCCAACCATTTCAGTTTACAGCACTCTGACCCAGACAGAGGTGGAGTTAACAGAGTCAGAGAGACAAGGATGAATTCAAATGCAGAAGATAACTCCCTAGGAGTTGTATCTCCCCTAAGAGGAAGGAGGTAGGGCTCAGCTCTAGTGCTTTCCCTCCCTTCAGAACTCAGACCCCAGGGCCTGGAGGAAAACAATCAAACCAGAAATAACTTAAGCTGAGAAATAAAGGAACCACATCCTTTACACCACTGGGGAGTGGCAGGCTGACAGGCACCACCTGCTGGGAAGGATTGGAAAATGGTTAGAGGCCTCACAGGAATGTCTGTCAATCTTCTAAGAAACACCTTCAGGGAAACTTGACACTGAATATAGCCCCATTCTGAGACCTGAACCCATTCAGGTCTGGGAAAATCTTATAGTGGTAACCAAGGAAACCACATGCCTAGACAACAGAAAACTACATATTACACTAGGAAAAATGAATATATGTCCCAAAGTAACAAACTTTCCTATCAATTAAGGTAGAGTTGAAATATTATTTCACTTTAATGTAACAATGAAAGATTTTCAAATATGGTACATCAATTAAAAAACCAAGTCAATGAGTTCAGGGAAGATAAGGCAAAAGATATGAAAGCTGTAAAGAAAACACTGGGTGGACATGAGGTAGAAATCAAAAGTTTGCAAAAAACAACTGGCAGAATGTATGGAAATGAAAAACACCAAAAACTTGATGAAAAACACAGTGGAGACATACAACAGCAGATCTCAAAAGGCTAAAGAAAACATACAGCAACTGCAGAACAAGACATCTAAAATCCTACACATCAAAAAACAGATAAGGAAAAGAATGAAAACTATGAGCAACATCTCAGGGAATTGAATGACAACATGAAACATATGAATGTATGTGTCACAGGTGTCCCAGAAGGAGAAGAAAAGGGAAAAGCTACAGAAACAATAATGGAAGAAATAATCAATGAAATTTTTTCATCTCTTATGAAAGATATAAAATTACAGATCCAAGAAGTGCAGCATGCCCCAAAGAGAGTAGATATGAATAGACTTATGCCAAGACACTTAAGAATCAGAATGCTAACCATAAATGACAGAGAATCCTGAAAGCAGCAACAGAAAAGCAATCCATCACATACAAAGGAAGCTTGATAAAAATATGTGCAGATTTCTCAGCAGAAACCATGGAGGCAAGAAGGAAGTGGTGTGATATATTTAAGATACTGAAAAAGAGAAACCACCAACCAAGAATCCTATATCTAGCAAAACTTTCCTTCAAATATGAGGGAGAGTTTAAAATATTCTCTGACAAACAGACAATGGGAGAATTTTTGAACAAGATACCTGTGCTACAGGAAATACTAAAGGGAGCACTACAGACATATAGGAAAAGACAGGAGTGAGAGGTTTGGAACACAATTTTGGGTGATGGTACACAGCAATGTAAGCACACTGAACAAAGATGACTGTGAGTATGGTTGAAAGAAGAAGGCTAGGAGCATATGGGACACCAGAAGGGGAGAGGAAAGATAAAGACTGAACTGTATAATTCAGTGAAACCTAGAGTGCTCAAAAATTGTGATAAAATGTACAAATATTTTTTAACATGAGGGAGAACAAATGGATGTCAACCTTGCAAGGTGTTAAAAATAAGGTGGTGTTGGGGAAAAATACAATTAATGCAAACTAGAAACTATAGTTTACAGAAACATTGTATTATGCCTCCTTTAATGTAAGAGAGGCAATATACCAAAGCAAAATGCATAGAGTGTGTCATAAGGGAAGGCTGTGGGACTCTTGGCATTGATGATGTTGTCTGGCTGTTATTGTACTTTAGTTTAATTCTATCTTTCATTTTGTTGCCTTCTGGCTGTCTTGTTTTTTTCTCCCTTTTCCTTTGTCTCTCTACCTTCTTTGAGTCTTCCTCCTTCTTTGTGGAAGAAATGGAGATGTCCTTATATAGGTAGCGGTGATGGTGATGAAAGAATAAATACATTATTGTACAGGGAACCATTGATTGTTTACTTAGGATGGAATGTATGGTGTGTGAACAAATCTGTCTTAAAAAAATTGATTGATGAAGAAATCTTGAGTGCACAAAATTTAGTGAAATAAGCCAGACACAAAAAGGCAAATATTTTATGTTCTTACTGATATGAACTAATTATAATATGCAAATTCATAGATGACTGTAGGTTACTAGGATATAGAATGAGGCTAAAGAATGGGGAGTGTTTGCTTAGTATGAGCAGAATATTTAACTAGGTTCAACTTAAGTATTTGGAAATGGACAGAGGTGATGGCAGCACATTATTGTAAGAATAACTCACAATGCTGACTGGTGTGTGAATGAGGTGGAAAGGGAAGGCTTAGAGTCACATATGTCACCAGAAGGAAAGTTGGAGGTTAAAATATGGGAATATATGAAACAGTGAATCTTGTGTTGGATAATGTCTGTGATTAACTATACAAATATTGGAAATCTACTTCATGAACTAGAACAAATGTATGACACTATAACTAGAAGTTAATAATAGAAGGGTATATAGGGGGAAATATGCATATTGCAAACTATGTACTACAGTTAGTAGTATTTTAACATTCCTTCATCAACAGTAACAAATGTTCTATACCAATACTATGAGTCAATAATGGAGCGGGAGGTGGTTAGGGTTATAGGAAGATTTGAGTTTTCTTTTTTGTTTTTATCTCTTTTCTGGAGTAAATAAAATAGTCTAAAAATTGAGAAATAAGATTAATTGTGGAGACGGATGCACAGCTGTGTGATGGTACCATGGGCAATTGATTGTGCACTTTGGATGATTGTATGGTATGTGAGCAATCTCAATAAAATTGAATTTAAAAAAATCAGGACAGGATTCCTGGTCAAATATAATGTTAGCATGGAACAAAGTGGAAGAGCTAGAGATAGAGAGAAGGAATATTTGACAAACATTTGTGAAAAGAAACATGATAAACTACTGAACAAAATTAATATAATGAATTATATGAGACATATGACAGAAAGATGGATGGAGGGTGAATGTGTTTTGCAACTGGGTGAATGGTCATAACAATTTTAGAATATTAGAGAAAGTGGTTTAAAGTAGTTGGCAGTTTGATCTGTGTACCCAAGTTTGAACATGTTCTTGGTCTTTGTCCCCATTCTGGTGGTTGTGAACCCACTGTAAATAAGATCTTTTCAAGATGTTACTTCACTTATGGTGTAGACCAACTGTATCAGGTTGGGCTTTAATCTTGGTTACTAGAGTCCCTTGTAAGCAGAATGAAATTCAGAGAGTGAAAGACAAGTGGAAGTGAAGAAGACATAAGTCATTGGAAGTGGAGAAGATAAAAGAAGACATTGCCATGTTTATTGTCATGTGACGGAAAAGCCAGGGATCAAGGATCACCAGAAGCCAGCCCCAGAACATCAGGCTTTGAGGAGAAAGCATTGCCTTATTGACACCTCAGTTGTGAACTTCTCCTAGCCTCAAAACTGAGAACAAATAAATTCCCAGTTTTTAAGCCAACCCATGTATGGGTTGTTTCATCCATCAGGAAAGTAACACAGGTGGAGATGCTCAAAATGAGATTTTAAACATGCTAAGTTTTACCTAAAGCTTATGAGACATTTAAGAAATCATTTAGACAAGCTAATATTTAGGTCTGGAACACAATGGTGTGGTTAGGATGCAGATACTTGAGAAACATCAACCTAGATGATGATACATTTTTTTCAACTATTTGAGGATTTTTTTGTAATTTGTAACAAAACATTTATAATAAACTGCTTAACAAATGTGCAGCACTTTACACTGAAGAACAACCCTGTGTTTTTGAAGTTCTAGCATCCTCTTCTATCCCAAAACATTAGGTATTACTTCTGTATCCCCTCTCATGCACTTTCTTATTTTGCATTTTCTGTATTTGTCAGAATGATGTCAATTCTAATTTGGAGACATTAACAGCTGGATCATATTTAATACCCTGTATTCTCAAAATAGTTATAAATTTTGGAAAAAACTTAGTAGAAGCATCATGTTATTTGATTATACTTGATATCCAGTGCCTTCCAAAATGAAACTAGGTGGTTCATTTTAAGCTTAGTTTTTAGGTTTTTTTAATGTCCATTACACAAAAAGAAGATAAATATTTCTACCCACCTCTATTAGAGGATCTGCTTCTAGTTCTTAGAAGGTGTCTCTACTTGACCAAAGCAGTGAGAGTTGATGGAGATTCATAACCATTGAGCAGCTATCTCCGAAACACATTGACTCCAGGATCCACAATTGCCTTTTACCTCCTTGGATAAGTTGCCACCAGTGATTAGTTCTTTAACAGTAAATCCTCTAGGAATTCAATCAGGCACTCTTTGGGACCTCTTTGTGACAGCCCTGGTCTAGATTACTGAAGTGAGTCAAACTACATGACAACAAAGGGACACAGTGATTAACTATATCTCCCAAAGCAGCTCATTTTCCTCCAGAGATTGATTTCTGTAACAATGGAATGTTGAAGAGCAAGGACCCAAATGTCTAGCAGTCAAATTAGTGGGAATTATATCCATTTAGTTATGTAGTGATTCTACTGTAAATAATATTTTCATTATGCCACTTTCTGTTGCTGGATTTTTTTCCCTTTTTTCCTCAAGGAATTTAGTTATCATGGTCATTGTTTAAAGGTTTGTGGTGAATTAGATGTTAAAAGGAGAATGGATACTGGAAAGAACAACCCTCATGCAATAAAATTATCTTACTCTTTTTTTTTTTTCACTCTTGTATTTGTGTTGAGTAAAAGGTAGAAGGTAACTACTGTGAACAAGTCAAACAGTGTTTAAAAGCAAAACTCTTTTCTTAGGTTAGAATATATCTTCAAATTTCCAAAAGTAGACACTTTATGAATACTGAAGGTTATGTGCATGTGATGGGTAATGGAATTATATGGGGACAATTCTCTTCAGTGAATCTTACATACTCTGTAGCAAAACTTCCTTTCTTGAGTGTCACAACACTGTCCCCTATTGACCTTAAATTTAAGATGTAAGTTGAGCTATATGGAACAGTGCCATTCATCCAAAAGTATTAAAGAATGCACATGGGACAGAATTAACATTTTGTAAGATTCACGTTAAATATATCAGGGTATAACATAAGGTGTGGATAAAGGAATAAAGTTAAAAGGGAATAAGAAATAAATTTAAAAAAAAATTCACTTTGCTAGGCTCATGTATGATGATATGCCATGAACAGAGGAACACAATTATTCTAATTCTCTCTACCAAGGTCCAAAAAACATTTGGAAAGAAATATATTTTCATTGGGCAGATAATACACTTCTTGATTCAGTTATGCAAATACATATAAGTTATTACAATATGTAAACAAAAATCTTCATCAGAATATTATTCAGTATGCAAAATAATGTAATCAAATAAAATCCATATGTTAGAAGTGTATTAAATAAAATATACAGGTATACATATTTCATGAAATGTAGCCTTTAAAATTTGGTTTATATGTATTACATAAAAATTTAGGGCAAGCTTCTAAGAAGAAAATGAAGATAATAAACAAAGGGTTACTTTAAAATGGTTTCTTGAAAAAATGTATTGTTATAATTTACAGATAATAAATCACACAGACTGTAAGCGTGCATGGATGATATTTGCCCTAATCAAGAGAGCATTTCCATCACCCAAAAAAGTTCCCTGATGTTTCTTTATAGTGAATCCACCACATCAGATCCCAGACCATAATTGATGTGATTTCTATCACCAGATTAATTTTACCTATACTAAACATGATATAAATAGAATATAGTATGTTTTTGTTTGTTTTTTTGCCTGACTTAATGCTATTAAAATTTATCCATGCTGTTGGTCACATTAATAATTGATTCCATTTTGTTGCTGAGTAGATTTGATTTTATGTCTTTACCACATTTTTAAAATAGGTTTTCAATTTATAAGCAGTTGAAATATTTGAAGTTCAGATTATTATGAATAAAGCTATCATGTACATTGATGCATGAGTACTTTTGCTCATATGCTGTCATTCCTCTTGGGTAAGATTCAAGGAAGTTATTCCTAAAACATCTGGTAGACATATGGCAACATTTTTAGAAACTGCCAGATTGTTTTCTGAAGTGGCTCTACCATTTCCCACTCCAACCAACAAAGTCTGATGATTCCAGAAGCAGCATATAGTAGTCGATATTTGGTAATATCATTATTTAAATTTGTAGCTAATCTAGTGGGTAGAAAGTGATATTTCATTGTTATTTTAATGGCATTTCTCTGATGGTATAGGATGCCAGGGCTTTTTTAAATGAGATTGTGTTGGCCATTTGTACTTTTTCTCTGGAGACTATCTTTACAAAGATTTTGCCTATTTTTATTTGTCTCTATTTTTGTTATTGATTTGTAGGGATATTTACATAAAATCTGGGTATGATTAAATTGCTTTGGCTTCTTAGCTGATACTCAGTTGAACATACATATGTGACTGTATTTTTTAAATGCTATAATTCTGTTCCAATGATCTATTTACCTATCTTTATAAAATATTGCCCCGGAGGCGGGGCAAGATGGCAGACTGGTGAGCTGTAAGTTTTAGTTACTCCTCCAGGAAAGTAGGTAAAAAGCCAGGAACTGCATGGACTGGACACCACAGAGCAATCTGTCTTTGGGCATACTTCATACAACACTCATGAAAACATGGAACTGCTAAGATCAGAGAAATCTGTAAGTTTTTGCAGCCAGGGGACCCGCGCCCCTCCCTGCCAGGCTCAGTCCTGGGGGAGGAGGGGCTGTCAGCTCCGGGAAGGAGAAGGGAGAACTGCAGTGGCTGCTCTTATCGGAAACTCATTCTACTGAATCAAACTCCAACCATAGATAGACTGAAACCAGACACCAGAGACTCTGAGAGCAGCCAGCCCAGCAGAGAGGAGACAGGCATAGAAAAAAAACAACACGAAAAAATCCAAAATAAAAGCAGAGGATTTTTGGAGTTCTGGTGAACACAGAAAGGGGAAGGGCGGAGCTCAGGCCTTGAGGCGCATATGCAAATCCCGAAGAAAACCTGATCTCTCTGCCCTGTGGACCTTTCCTTAATGGCCCCGGTTGCTTTGTCTATTAGCATTTCAATAACCCATTAGATCTCTGAGGAGGGCCGTTTTTTTTTTTTTTTTTTTTTTTTTCTCTTTTTCTAAAACAATTACTCCAAGAAGCCCAATACAGAAAGTTTCAAAGAATTGCAATTTGGGCACGTCAAGTCAAGAGCAGAACTAAGAGAGCTCTGAGACAAAAGGCAATAATCCAGTGGCTGAGAAAATTCACTAAACAACACAACTTCCCAAGAAAAGGGGGGTGTCCGCTCACAGCCACCATCCTGGTGGACAGGAAACACTCCTGCCCATCGCCAGCCCCATAGCCCAGAGCTGCCCCAGACAACCCAGTGTGACGGAAGTGCTTCAAATAACAGGCACACACCACAAAACTGGGCGTGGACATTAGCCTTCCCTGCAACCTCAGCTGAATGTCCCAGAGCTGGGAAGGTGGAGCAGTGTGAATTAACAAAACCCCATTCAGCCATCATTTGAGCAGACTGGGAGCCTCCCTACACAGCCCAGCAGCCCAGAACTGCCCTGGGGGGACGGCACTCACCTGTGACATAGCACAGTCAGCCCTCAACAGAGGACCCGGGGTGCACAGCCTGGAAGAGGGGCCCACTTGCAAGTCTCAGGAGCCATACGCCAATACCAAAGACTTGTGGGTCAGTGGCAGAGACAAACTGTGGCAGGACTGAACTGAAGGATTAGACTATTGCAGTAGCTTTAAAACTCTAGGATCATCAGGGAGATTTGATGGTTAGGGCCACCCACCATCCCCGACTGCCCAGAAACATGCCCCACATACAGGGCAGGCAACACCAACTACACACGCAAGCTTGGGACACCAATTGGGCCCCACAAGACTCACTCCCCCACTCACCAAAAAGGCTAAGCAGGGGAGAACTGGCTTGTGGAGAACAGGTGGCTCGTGGACGCCACCTGCTGGTTAGTTAGAGAAAGTGTACTCCACGAAGCTGTAGATCTGATAAATTAGAGATAAGGACTTCAATAGGTCTACAAACCCTAAAAGAACCCTATCAAGTTCAGCAAATGCCACGAGGCCAAAAACAACAGAAAATTATAAAGCATATGAAAAAAACAGACGATATGGATAACCCAAGCCCAAGCACCCAAATCAAAAGACCAGAAGAGACACAGCACCTAGAGCAGCTACTCAAAGAACTAAAGATGAACAATGAGACCCTAGTACGGGATATGAAGGAAATCAAGAAGACCCTAGAAGAGCATAAAGAAGACATTGCAAGACTAAATAAAAAAATGGATGATCTTATGGAAATTAAAGAAACTGTTGACCAAATTAAAAAGATTCTGGACACTCATAGTACAAGACTAGAGGAAGTTGAACAACGAATCAGTGACCTGGAAGATGACAGAATGGAAAATGAAAGCATAAAAGAAAGAATGGGGAAAAAAATTGAAAAACTCGAAATGGACCTCAGGGATATGATAGATAATATGAAACGTCCGAATATAAGACTCATTGGTGTCCCAGAAGGGGAAGAAAAGGGTAAAGGTCTAGGAAGAGTATTCAAAGAAATTGTTGGGGAAAACTTCCCAAATCTTCTAAACAACATAAATACACAAATCATAAATGCTCAGCAAACTCCAAATAGAATAAATCCAAAAAAACACACTCCGAGACATATACTGATCACACTGTCAAACATAGAAGAGAAGGAGCAAGTTCTGAAAGCAGCAAGAGAAAAGCAATTCACCACATACAAAGGAAACAGCATAAGACTAAGTAGTGACTACTCAGCAGCCACCATGGAGGCGAGAAGGCAGTGGCACGATATATTTAAAATTCTGAGTGAGAGGAATTTCCAGCCAAGAATACTTTATCCAGCAAAGCTCTCCTTCAAATTTGAGGGAGAGCTTAAATTTTCCACAGACAAAGAAATGCTGAGAGAATTTGCTAACAAGAGACCTGCCCTACTGGAGATACTAAAGGGAGCCCTACAGACAGAGAAATAAAGACAGGACAGAGAAACTTGGAGAAAGGTTCAGTACTAAAGAGATTCGGTATGGGTACAATAAAGGATATTAATAGAGAGAGGGAAAAATATGGCAAACATAAACCAAAGGATAAGATGGCCGATTCAAGAAATGCCTTCACGGTTTTAACGTTGAATGTAAATGGATTAAACTCCCCAATTAAAAGATATAGATTCGCAGAATGGATCAAAAAAAATGAACCATCAATATGTTGCATACAAGAGACTCATCTTAGACACAGGGACACAAAGAAACTGAAAGTGAAAGGATGGAAAAAAATATTTCATGCAAGCTACAGCCAAAAGAAAGCAGGTGTAGCAATATTAATCTCAGATAAAATAGACTTCAAATGCAGGGATGTTTTGAGAGACAAAGAAGGCCACTACATACTAATAAAAGGGGCAATTCAGCAAGAAGAAATAACAATCGTAAAAGTCTATGCACCCAATCAAGGTGCCAGAAAATACATGACAGAAACACTGGCAAAACTAAAGGAAGCAATTGATGTTTCCACAATAATTGTGGGAGACTTCAACACATCACTCTCTCCTATAGATAGATCAACCAGACAGAAGACCAATAAGGAAATTGAAAACCTAAACAATCTGATAAATGAATTAGATTTAACAGACATCTACAGGACATTACATCCCAAATCACCAGGATACACATACTTTTCTAGTGCTCACGGAACTTTCTCCAGAATAGATCATATGCTGGGACATAAAACAAGCCTCAATAAATTTAAAAAGATTGAAATTATTCAAAGCACATTCTCTGACCACAATGGAATACAATTAGAAGTCAATAACCATCAGAGACTTAGAAAATTCACAAATACCTGGAGGTTAAACAACACACTCCTAAACAATCAGTGGGTTAAAGAAGAAATAGCAGGAGAAATTGCTAAATATATAGAGACGAATGAAAATGAGAACACAACATACCAAAACCTATGGGATGCAGCAAAAGCAGTGCTAAGGGGGAAATTTATAGCACTAAACGCATATATCAAAAAGGAAGAAAGAGCCAAAATCAAAGAACTAACGGATCAGCTGAAGAAGCTAGAAAATGAACAGCAAACCAATCCTAAGCCAAGTAGAAGAAAAGAAATAACAAGGATTAAAGCAGAAATAAATGACATCGAGAACAAAAAAACAATAGAGAGGATAAATATCACCAAAAGTTGGTTCTTTGAGAAGGTCAACAAGATTGACAAGCCCCTAGCTATACTGACAAAATCAAAAAGAGAGAAGACCCATATAAACAAAATAATGAATGAAAAAGGTGACATAACTGCAGATCCTGAAGAAATTAAAAAAATTATAAGAGGATATTATGAACAACTGTATGGCAACAAACTGGATAATGTAGAAGAAATGGACAATTTCCTGGAAACATATGAACAACCTAGACTGACCAGAGAAGAAATAGAAGACCTCAACCAACCCATCACAAGCAAAGAGATCCAATCAGTCATCAAAAATCTTCCCACAAATAAATGCCCAGGGCCAGATGGCTTCACAGGGGAATTCTACCAAACTTTCCAGAAAGAACTGACACCAATCTTACTCAAACTCTTTCAAAACATGGAAGAAAATGGAACACTACCTAACTCATTTTATGAAGCTAACATCAATCTAATACCAAAACCAGGCAAAGATGCTATAAAAAAGGAAAACTACCGGCCAATCTCCCTAATGAATATAGATGCAAAAATCCTCAACAAAATACTTGCAAATCGAATCCAAACACACATTAAAAAAATCATACACCATGACCAAGTGGGGTTCATTCCAGGCATGCAAGGATGGTTCAACATAAGAAAAACAATCAATGTATTACAACACATTAAAAACTCGAAAGGGAAAAATCAATTGATCATCTCAATAGATGCTGAAAAAGCATTTGACAAAATCCAACATCCCTTTTTGATAAAAACACTTCAAAAGGTAGGAATTGAAGGAAACTTCCTCAACATGATAAAGAGCATATATGAAAAACCCACAGCCAGCATAGTACTCAATGGTGAGAGACTGAAAGCCTTCCTTCTAAGATCAGGAACAAGACAAGGATGCCTGCTGTCACCACTGTTATTCAACATTGTGCTGGAAGTGCTAGCCAGGGCAATCCGGCAAGACAAAGAAATAAAAGGCATCCGAATTGGAAAAGAAGAAGTAAAACTGTCATTGTTTGCAGATGATATGATCTTATATCTAGAAAACCCTGAGAAATCGACGATACAGCTACTAGAGCTAATAAACAAATTTAGCAAAGTAGCGGGATACAAGGTTAATGCACATAAGTCAGTAATGTTTCTATATGCTAGAAATGAACAAACTGAAGAGACACTCAAGAAAAAGATACCATTTACAATAGCAACTAAAAAAAATCAAGTACCTAGGAATAAACTTAACCAAAGATGTAAAAGACCTATACAAAGAAAACTACATAACTTTACTAAAAGAAATAGAAGGGGACCTTAAAAGATGGAAAAATATTCCATGTTCATGGATAGGAAGGCTAAATGTCATTAAGATGTCAATTCTACCCAAACTCATCTACAGATTCAATGCAATCCCAATCAAAATTCCAACAACCTACTTTGCAGACTTGGAAAAGCTAGTTATCAAATTTATTTGGAAAGGGAAGATGCCTCGAATTGCTAAAGACACTCTAAAAAAGAAAAACGAAGTGGGAGGACTTACACTCCCTGACTTTGAAGCTTATTATAAAGCCACAGTTGCCAAAACAGCATGGTACTGGCACAAAGATAGACATATAGATCAATGGAATCGAATTGAGAATTCAGAGATAGACCCTCAGATCTATGGCCGACTGATCTTTGATAAGGCCCCCAAAGTCACTGAACTGAGCCATAATGGTCTTTTCAACAAATGGGGCTGGGAGAGTTGGATAACCATAACCAAAAGAATGAAAGAGGACCCCTACCTCACCCCCTACACAAAAATTAACTCAAAATGGGCCAAAGATCTCAATATAAAAGAAAGTACCATAAAACTCCTAGAAGATAATGTAGGAAAACATCTTCAAGACCTTGTATTAGGAGGCCACTTCCTAGACTTTACACCCAAAGCACAAGCAACAAAAGAGAAAATAGATAAATGGGAACTCCTCAAGCTTAGAAGTTTCTGCACCTCAAAGGAATTTCTCAAAAAGGTAAAGAGGCAGCCAACTCAATGGGAAACAATTTTTGGAAACCATGTATCGGACAAAAGACTGATATCTTGTATATATAAAGAAATCCTACAACTCAATGACAATAGTACAGTCGGCCCAATTATAAAATGGGCAAAAGATATGAAAAGACAGTTCTCTGAAGAGGAAATACAAATGGCCAAGAAACACATGAAAAAATGTTCAGCTTCACTAGCTATTAGAGAGATGCAAATTAAGACCACAATGGGATACCATCTAACACCGGTTAGAATGGCTGCCATTAAACAAACAGGAAACTACAAATGCTGGAGGGGATGTGGAGAAATTGGAACTCTTATTCATTGTTGGTGGTACTGTATAATGGTTCAGCCACTCTGGAAGTCGGTCTGGCAGTTCCTTAGAAAACTAGATATAGAGCTACCATTCGATCCAGTGATTGCACTTCTCGGTATATACCCGGAAGATCGGAAAGCAGTGACACGAACAGATATCTGCACGCCAATGTTCATAGCAGCATTATTCACAATTGCCAAGAGATGGAAACAACCCAAATGTCCTTCAACAGATGAGTGGATAAATAAAATGTGGTATATACACACGATGGAATACTACACGGCAGTAAGAAGGAACGATCTGGTGAAACATATGACAACATGGATGAACCTTGAAGACATAATGCTGCGTGAAATAAGCCAGGCACAGAAAGAGAAATATTATACGCTACCACTAATGTGAACTTTGAAAAATGTAAAACAAATGGTTTATAATGTAGAATGTAGGGGAACTAGCAGTAGAGAGCAATTAAGGAAGGGGGAACAATAATCCAAGAAGAACAGATAAGCTATTTAACGTTCTGGGGATGCCCAGAAATGACTATGGTCTGTTAATTTCTGATGGATGTAGTAGGAACAAGTTCACTGAAATGTTGCTATATTATGTAACTTTCTTGGGGTAAAGTAGGAACATGTTGGAAGTTAAGCAGTTATCTTAGGTTAGTTGTCTTTTTCTTACTCCCTTGTTATGGTCTCTTTGAAATGTTCTTTTATTGTATGTTTGTTTTCTTTTTAACTTTTTTTTTTTCATACAGTTGATTTAAAAAAGAAGGGAAAGTTAAAAAAAAAAAAAAAAGAAAGAAAAAAGACAAACAAGTTAAAAAAAAAAAAGATGTAGTGCCCCCTTGAGGAGCCTGTGGAGAATGCAGGGGTGTTCGCCTACCCCACCTCCATGGTTGCTAACATGACCACAGACATAGGGGACTGGTGGTTTGATGGGTTGAGCCCTCCACCATAAGTTTTACCCTTGGGAAGACGGTTGCTGCAAAGGAGAGGCTAGGCCTCCCTGTATTTGTGCCTAAGAGCCTCCTCCTGAATGCCTCTTTGTTGCTCAGATGTGGCCCTCTCTCTCTGGCTAAGCCAACTTGAAAGGTGAAATCACTGCCCTCCCCCCTACGTGGGATCAGACACCCAGGGAAGTGAATCTCCCTGGCAACGTGGAATATGACTCCCGGGGAGGAATGTAGACCCGGCATCGTGGGATGGAGAACATCTTCTTGACCAAAAGGGGGATGTGAAAGGAAATGAAATAAGCTTCAGTGGCAGAGAGATTCCAAAACGAGCCGAGAGATCACTCTGGTGGGCACTCTTACGCACACTTTAGACAACCTTTTTTAGGTTCTAAAGAATTGGGGTAGCTGGTGGTGGATACCTGAAACTATTAAACTACAACCCAGAACCCATGAATCTCGAAGACAGTTGCATAAAAATGTAGCTTATGAGGGGTGACAATGGGATTGGGAATGCCATAAGGACCAAACTCCACTTAGTCTAGTTTATGGATGGATGTGTAGAAAAGTAGGGGAAGGAAACAAACAGACAAAGGTACCCAGTGTTCTTTTTTACTTCAATTGCTCTTTTTCACTCTAATTATTATTCTTGTTATTTTTGTGTGTGTGCTAATGAAGGTGTCAGGGATTGATTTAGGTGATGAATGTACAACTATGTAATGGTACTGTAAACAATCGAAAGTACAATTTGTTTTGTATGACTGCGTGGTATGTGAATATATCTCAATAAAATGATGATAAAAAAAAAAATATTGCCCCATCTTCATTGCTGTAGCTTTATAGTAAGTCTTGAATCGTCATTGTAAATTCTTCAACTTTTTCTTTTACAAGCTTGTGTTGGCTATACTTGATGTTTTACATCTGCTGTGTAGAAGCAGATCTCAAGTCAGATATATGGGGTCATGTTTATATACCATGAGATTGAGTCTGCTCTGAGAAGAATCACACATAGTAGAAGTTACATTTTATTATTAATCCCTAACTTAAAATTGAGTCTCCTTAAAAGCTGCAGTTTGGTTTCAAGCTTATATGTGAAATTAACAATGAACCACTTGGATACTTTAGATAAGCCTGTTCATGATCCTTCAAGGTCTAATATTCTGAAGCCAGAATGGCTTCCTCTTCCAAAAGGAAAATTTGGATTCTTTGAGAAAATCCCTTCAATACAATAAAGATATGATATACATAGAGGAAATTCATTATTCAGCTCATGTAGGAAATTAAACTTGAGGACTTTTAGAAATAACTGATGGCTGAATTTATGCAATCTAGTCATAAGGTCCTTTTGTAACTCTTGCAATTTAAATATTAACACAATTATAATCTGGTTTGTTAGATAAAAGCTTTTGATTCATTAGTTGCATATAGGGTGAAAATAACTAATCAAAAGAAATCTTAAGGTTTTAATTTGGGGAAGAAGTTTATGTATGTACAAATAAAGGATTCACATACAGGTCAGCAGCATTCTTTTTATTCATCACTATAATTATAAAGAGAAATGTGCTTGTGTCTTGCAGACAATGGCACTTTCAGTAAAATCTGGAATATTTTACATTTTCTACAGAAAAGAAGGTGATGTTTGAGAACAATTCATGTTGTACCTATGATATCAGATAGCTGATATCACATACCTATTGCTGTCATACTGCAGTTTTATCATCACACACAACAAAAATGATATCCAGTAAATGTTTTTATCCTATCAGGGAAAATGAAAAAAGGAAAACTCTACTTGAAGAAAATCACAATTCATAGCACAGTTTTCTCAAATTATTTTGTATATATGTAAAAACTTACCCCAAAATACAATGTTAGACTGTGAAAGAGCCCTTTTACATTTATTAGAGAAACACAAATTATTAGCATATCAGATTAAAAGGAGAAGGCTGTTTACTGTGACATTCATTTTTAAACAGTGGAAAAAAGAAAAAAAAATGCATACAACCAAAGTTCTATCAATTGGTCTGTACTCTACACTTAATGCTGTTATTAAAAATGAAAAAGAAAATGATATTTATTGACCAAAATTTGATGAGTCCTCAAGTAGCTAAAGCAAGTTGTAGGAAAATTGAGGAAGTGTGATTTTATAAAGCACATTCAATATGGATAATACTGAAGAGTGCTATCAATATTTTTTAACTTGTGGATTGTGAAAAATGATGGGAATTATTGAATTTTAGAAAGGAAAAAATACATGACCTGGCAAGGACACCGAAGATCAGGGACTGCTCCACCATAGGTTACCTCCATTGTTGGAGATGTATTGCTGGGGACCCAACTCACAGCAGAGCCCACCAGCCCAGCATGTCTACCATCACAGGGAGATCTCTACCCCCCTTTTCTTGAGAGACCCCAAAAGTTTCCCCTAATTGAAACTGCAGTCAAGTGTCTTCCCACAAAGAAGCTGTGGTGGCACAAGGCAAAGTGCTCCTGGCAATAACAGGAAAGCTGACACAGTGGAACAGGCTGAACTGGAACCCTGCTAGAAAAGAAGGGCAAACAGGTAATTGGGCAACCCAAACCAAAGCTAAATAACAGTGAACATGCCTAATGCCACAAGAAGAAGAGAAGGAATTGCAGGTACTGTCACACTCCCTGCAAGGGCATCATGCCATGTAAAAACCGAAAATAAGGAGAGGCGGGGCAAGATGGCAGACTGGTGAGCTGTATGTTTTAGTTACTCCTCCAGGAAAGTAGGTAAAAAGCCAGGAACTGCGTGGACTGGACACCACAGAGCAATCTGTCTTTGGGCATACTTCATACAACACTCATGAAAACGTGGAACTGCTGAGATCAGCGAAATCTGTAAGTTTTTGCGGCCAGGGGACCCGCGCCCCTCCCTGCCAGGCTCAGTCCCGGGGGAGGAGGGGCTGTCAGCTCCAGGAAGGAGAAGGGAGAATTGCAGTGGCTGCTCTTATCGGAAACTCATTCTACTGATTCAAACTCCAACCATAGATAGACTGAGGCCAGACACCAGAGACTCTGAGAGCAGCCAGCCCAGCAGAGAGGAGACAGGCATAGAAAAAAAACAACACGAAAAACTCCAAAATAAAAGCAGAGGATTTTTGGAGTTCTGGTGAACACAGAAAGGGGAAGGGCGGAGATCAGGCCTTGAGGCGCATATGCAAATCCCGAAGCAAGGCTGATCTCTCTGCCCTGGGCACCTTTCCTTAATGGCCCTGGTTGCTTTGTCTATTAGCATTTCAATAAACCATTAGATCTCTGAGGAGGGCCATTTTTTTTTTGTTTTTTTTTTTTTTTAAATCCTTTTTGCTTTTTCTAAAACAATTACTCTAAGAAGCTCAATACAGAAAGCTTCAAAGAATTGAAATTTGGGCACCTCAAGTCAAGAGCAGAACTAAGAGAGCTCTGAGACAAAAGGCAATAATCCAGTGGCTGAGAAAATTCACTAAACAACACAACTTCCCAAGAAAAGGGGGGTGTCCGCTCACAGCCACCATCCTGGTGGACAGGAAACACTCCTGCCCATCGCCAGCCCCATAGCCCAGAGCTGCCCCAGACAACCCAGTGTGACGGAAGTGCTTCAAATAACAGGCACACACCACAAAACTGGGCGTGGACATTAGCCTTCCCTGCAACCTCAGCTGAATGTCCCAGAGCTGGGAAGGGGGAGCAGTGTGAATTAACAGAGCCACATTCAGCCATCATTTGAGCAGACTGGGAGCCTCCCAACACAGCTCAGCAGCCCAGAACTGCCCTGGGGGGACGGCACTCACCTGTGACATAGCACAGTCAGCCCTCAACAGAGGACCCGGGGTGCACAGCCTGGAAGAGGGGCCCACTTGCAAGTCTCAGGAGCCATACGCCAATACCAAAGACTTGTGGGTCAGTGGCAGAGACAAACTGTGGCAGGACTGAACTGAAGGATTAGACTATTGCAGTAGCTTTAAAACTCTAGGATCATCAGGGAGATTTGATTGTTAGGGCCACCCCCCCTCCCCGACTGCCCAGAAACACGCCCCACATACAGGGCAGGCAACACCAACTACACACGCAAGCTTGGGACACCAATTGGGCCCCACAAGACTCACTCCCACACTCACCAAAAAGGCTAAGAAGGGGAGATCTGGCTTGTGGAGAACAGGTGGCTCGTGGACGCCACCTGCTGGTTAGTTAGAGAAAGTGTACTCCACGAAGCTGTAGATCTGATAAATAAGAGATAAGGACTTCAACTGGTCTACAAACCCTAAAAGAACCCTATCAAGGTCAGCAAATGCCACGAGGCCAAAAACAACAGAAAATTATAAAGCATATGAAAAAAACAGACGATATGGATAACCCAAGCCCAAGCACCCAAATCAAAAGACCAGAAGAGACACACCTAGAGCAGCTACTCAAAGAACTAAAGATGAACAATGAGACCCTAGTACGGGATATGAAGGAAATCAAGAAGACCCTAGAAGAGCATAAAGAAGACATTGCAAGACTAAATAAAAAAATGGATGATCTTATGGAAATTAAAGAAACTGTTGACCAAATTAAAAAGATTCTGGACACTCATAGTACAAGACTAGAGGAAGTTGAACAACGAATCAGTGACCTGGAAGATGACAGAATGGAAAATGAAAGCATAAAAGAAAGAATGGGGAAAAAAATTGAAAAACTCGAAATGGACCTCAGGGATATGATAGATAATATGAAACGTCCGAATATAAGACTCATTGGTGTCCCAGAAGGGGAAGAAAAGGGTAAAGGTCTAGGAAGAGTATTCAAAGAAATTGTTGGGGAAAACTTCCCAAATCTTCTAAACAACATAAATACACAAATCATAAATGCTCAGCGAACTCCAAATAGAATAAATCCAAAAAAAACCACTCCGAGACATATACTGATCACACTGTCAAACATAGAAGAGAAGGAGCAAGTTCTGAATGCAGCAAGAGAAAAGCAATTCACCACATACAAAGGAAACAGCATAAGACTAAGTAGTGACAACTCAGCAGCCACCATGGAGGCAAGAAGGCAGTGGCACGATATATTTAAAATTCTGAGTGAGAGGAATTTCCAGCCAAGAATACTTTATCCAGCAAAGCTCTCCTTCAAATTTGAGGGAGAGCTTAAATTTTTCACAGACAAAGAAATGCTGAGAGAATTTGCTAACAAGAGACCTGCCCTACTGGAGATACTAAAGGGAGCCCTACAGACAGAGAAACAAAGACAGGACAGAGAGACTTGGAGAAAGGTTCAGTACTAAAGAGATTCGGTATGGGTACAATAAAGGATATTAATAGAGAGAGGGAAAAATATGGCAAACATAATCCAAAGGATAAGATGGCCGATTCAAGAAATGCCTTCACGGTTTTAACGTTGAATGTAAATGGATTAAACTCCCCAATTAAAAGATATAGATTCGCAGAATGGATCAAAAAAAATGAACCATCAATATGTTGCATACAAGAGACTCATCTTAGACACAGGGACACAAAGAAACTGAAAGTGAAAGGATGGAAAAAAATATTTCATGCAAGCTACAGCCAAAAGAAAGCAGGTGTAGCAATATTAATCTCAGATAAAATAGACTTCAAATGCAGGGATGTTTTGAGAGACAAAGAAGGCCACTACATACTAATAAAAGGGGCAATTCAGCAAGAAGAAATAACAATCGTAAATGTCTATGCACCCAATCAAGGTGCCACAAAATACATGAGAGAAACATTGGCAAAACTAAAGGAAGCAATTGATGTTTCCACAATAATTGTGGGAGACTTCAACACATCACTCTCTCCTATAGATAGATCAACCAGACAGAAGACCAATAAGGAAATTGAAAACCTAAACAATCTGATAAATGAATTAGATTTAACAGACATCTACAGGACATTACATCCCAAATCACCAGGATACACATACTTTTCTAGTGCTCACGGAACTTTCTCCAGAATAGATCATATGCTGGGACATAAAACAAGCCTCAATAAATTTAAAAAGATTGAAATTATTCAAAGCACATTCTCTGACCACAATGGAATACAATTAGAAGTCAATAACCATCAGAGACTTAGAAAATTCACAAATACCTGGAGGTTAAACAACACACTCCTAAACAATCAGTGGGTTAAAGAAGAAATAGCAAGAGAAATTGCTAAATATATAGAGACGAATGAAAATGAGAACACAACATACCAAAACCTATGGGATGCAGCAAAAGCAGTGCTAAGGGGGAAATTTATAGCACTAAACGCATATATTAAAAAGGAAGAAAGAGCCAAAATCAAAGAACTAATGGATCAACTGAAGAAGCTAGAAAATGAACAGCAAACCAATCCTAAACCAAGTAGAAGAAAAGAAATAACAAGGATTAAAGCAGAAATAAATGACATAGAGAACAAAAAAACAATAGAGAGGATAAATATCACCAAAAGTTGGTTCTTTGAGAAGATCAACAAGATTGACAAGCCCCTAGCTAGACTGACAAAATCAAAAAGAGAGAAGACCCATATAAACAAAATAATGAATGAAAAAGGTGACATAACTGCAGATCCTGAAGAAATTAAAAAAATTATAAGAGGATACTATGAACAACTGTATGGCAACAAACTGGATAATGTAGAAGAAATGGACAATTTCCTGGAAACATATGAACAACCTAGACTGACCAGAGAAGAAATAGAAGACCTCAACCAACCCATCACAAGCAAAGAGATCCAATCAGTCATCAAAAATCTTCCCACAAATAAATGCCCAGGGCCAGATGGCTTCACAGGGGAATTCTACCAAACTTTCCAGAAAGAACTGACACCAATCTTACTCAAACTCTTTCAAAACATTGAAGAAAATGGAACACTACCTAACTCATTTTATGAAGCTAACATCAATCTAATACCAAAACCAGGCAAAGATGCTACAAAAAAGGAAAACTACCGGCCAATCTCCCTAATGAATATAGATGCAAAAATCCTCAACAAAATACTTGCAAATCGAATCCAAAGACACATTAAAAAAATCATACACCATGACCAAGTGGGGTTCATTCCAGGCATGCAAGGATGGTTCAACATAAGAAAAACAATCAATGTATTACAACACATTAAAAACTCGAAAGGGAAAAATCAATTGATCATCTCAATAGATGCTGAAAAAGCATTTGACAAAATCCAACATCCCTTTTTGATAAAAACACTTCAAAAGGTAGGAATTGAAGGAAACTTCCTCAACATGATAAAGAGCATATATGAAAAACCCACAGCCAGCATAGTACTCAATGGTGAGAGACTGAAAGCCTTCCCTCTAAGATCAGGAACAAGACAAGGATGCCCGCTGTCACCACTGTTATTCAACATTGTGCTGGAAGTGCTAGCCAGGGCAATCCGGCAAGACAAAGAAATAAAAGGCATCCAAATTGGAAAAGAAGAAGTAAAACTGTCATTGTTTGCAGATGATATGATCTTATATCTAGAAAACCCTGAGAAATCAACGATACACCTACTAGAGCTAATAAACAAATTTAGCAAAGTAGCGGGATACAAGATTAATGCACATAAGTCAGTAATGTTTCTATATGCTAGAAATGAACAAACTGAAGAGACACTCAAGAAAAAGATACCATTTTCAATAGCAACTAAAAAAATCAAGTACCTAGGAATAAACTTAACCAAAGATGTAAAAGACCTATACAAAGAAAACTACATAACTCTACTAAAAGAAATAGAAGGGGACCTTAAAAGATGGAAAAATATTCCATGTTCATGGATAGGAAGGCTAAATGTCATTAAGATGTCAATTCTACCCAAACTCATCTACAGATTCAATGCAATCCCAATCAAAATTCCAACAACCTACTTTGCAGACTTGGAAAAGCTAGTTATCAAATTTATTTGGAAAGGGAAGATGCCTCGAATTGCTAAAGACACTCTAAAAAAGAAAAACGAAGTGGGAGGACTTACACTCCCTGACTTTGAAGCTTATTATAAAGCCACAGTTGCCAAAACAGCATGGTACTGGCACAAAGATAGACATATAGATCAATGGAATCGAATTGAGAATTCAGAGATAGACCCTCAGATCTATGGCCGACTGATCTTTGATAAGGCCCCCAAAGTCACCGAACTGAGCCATAATGGTCTTTTCAACAAATGGGGCTGGGAGAGTTGGATATCCATATCCAAAAGAATGAAAGAGGACCCCTACCTCACCCCCTACACAAAAATTAACTCAAAATGGACCAAAGATCTCAATATAAAAGAAAGTACCATAAAACTCCTAGAAGATAATGTAGGAAAACATCTTCAAGACCTTGTATTAGGAGGCCACTTCCTAGACTTTACACCCAAAGCACAAGCAACAAAAGAGAAAATAGATAAATGGGAACTCCTCAAGCTTAGAAGTTTCTGCACCTCAAAGGAATTTCTCAAAAAGGTAAAGAGGCAGCCAACTCAATGGGAAAAAATTTTTGGAAACCATGTATCTGACAAAAGACTGATATCTTGCATATACAAAGAAATCCTACAACTCAATGACAATAGTACAGACAGCCCAATTATAAAATGGGCAAAAGATATGAAAAGACAGTTCTCTGAAGAGGAAATACAAATGGCCAAGAAACACATGAAAAAATGTTCAGCTTCACTAGCTATTAGAGAGATGCAAATTAAGACCACAATGAGATACCATCTAACACCGGTTAGAATGGCTGCCATTAAACAAACAGGAAACTACAAATGCTGGAGGGGATGTGGAGAAATTGGAACTCTTATTCATTGTTGGTGGGACTGTATAATGGTTCAGCCACTCTGGAAGTCAGTCTGGCAGTTCCTTAGAAAACTAGATATAGAGCTACCATTCGATCCAGCGATTGCACTTCTCGGGATATACCCGGAAGATCGGAAAGCAGTGACACGAACAGATATCTGCACGCCAATGTTCATAGCAGCATTATTCACAATTGCCAAGAGATGGAAACAACCCAAATGTCCTTCAACAGATGAGTGGATAAATAAAATGTGGTATATACACACGATGGAATACTACGCGGCAGTAAGAAGGAACGATCTGGTGAAACATATGACAACATGGATGAACCTTGAAGACATAATGCTGAGCGAAATAAGCCAGGCACAAAAAGAGAAATATTATATGCTACCACTAATGTGAACTTTGAAAAATGTAAAACAAATGGTTTATAATGTAGAATGTAGGGGAACTAGCAGTAGAGAGCAATTAAGGAAGGGGGCACAATAATCCAAGAAGAATAGATAAGCTATTTAACGTTCTGGGGATGCCCAGAAATGACTATGGTCTGTTAATTTCTGATGGATGTAGTAGGAACAAGTTCACTGAAATGTTGCTATAGTATGTAACTTTCTTGGGGTAAAGTAGGAACATGTTGGAAGTTAAGCAGTTATCTTAGGTTAGTTGTCTTTTTCTTACTCCCTTGCTATGGTCTCTTTGAAATGTTCTTTTATTGTATGTTTGTTTTCTTTTTAACTTTTTTTTTCATACAGTTGATTTGAAAAAAGAAGGGAAAGTTAAAAAAAAAAAAAGAAAAAAGAAAAAAGACAAACAAGGAAAAAAAAAAAAAAAAGATGTAGTGCCCCCTTGGGGAGCCTGTGGAGAATGCAGGGGTGTTCGCCTACCCCACCTCCATGGTTGCTAACATGACCACAGACATAGGGGACTGGTGGTTTGATGGGTTGAGCCCTCTACCATAAGTTTTACCCTTGGGAAGACGGTTGCTGCAAAGGAGAGGCTAGGCCTCCCTGTATTTGTGCCTAAGAGTCTCCTCCTGAATGCCTCTTTGTTGCTCAGATGTGGCCCTCTCTCTCTGGCTAAGCCAACTTGAAAGGTGAAATCACTGCCCTCCCCCCTACGTGGGATCAGACACCCAGGGAAGTGAATCTCCCTGGCAACGTGGAATATGACTCCCGGGGAGGAATGTAGACCCGGCATCGTGGGATGGAGAACATCTTCTTGACCAAAAGGGGGATGTGAAAGGAAATGAAATAAGCTTCAGTGGCAGAGAGATTCCAAAACGAGCCGAGAGATCACTCTGGTGGGCACTCTTACGCACACTTTAGACAAACTTTTTTAGGTTCTAAAGAATTGGGGTAGCTGGTGGTGGATACCTGAAACTATTAAACTACAACCCAGAACCCATGAATCTCGAAGACAGTTGTATAAAAATGTAGCTTATGAGGGGTGACAGTGGGATTGGGAATGCCATAAGGACCAAACTCCACTTTGTCTAGTTTATGGATCGATGTGTAGAAAAGTAGGGGAAGCAAACAAACAGACAAAGGTACCTAGTGTTCTTTTTTACTTCAATTGCTCTTTTTCACTCTAATTATTATTCTTGTTATTTTTGTGTGTGTGCTAATGAAGGTGTCAGGGATTGATTTAGGTGATGAATGTACAACTATGTAATGGTACTGTAAACAATCGAAAGTACAATTTGTTTTGTATGACTGTGTGGTATGTGAATATATCTCAATAAAATGATTAAAAAAAAAAAAAAAAAAAAAAAAAAAACCGAAAATAAGATCTGGGAGGGATGTTCGGAGATAATCCCATATGTCCTCCTTTCAGGCCTGCTTCAAGAGCATCTTCTGCATCCATACAGAAACTGGCAGCCTCTGGATGCATATGCTTGTTTCTGTGCTCTTTCTCCTTTTGGGACTCTTGACCAAGATCAGACAAAATGCACACTTCATGGCCTCTCTACAGAAGAAGGTGGTTTAGAGGATGTTCTTTTTGGGTGCTATGTTCTGCCTTAGTTTCTACTGGCTCTTTCATATCATCTTTTGTAATTCAGAGAAAGGCTCTTGAACTTTTTCCAAAGTCAACTACTCTGGGATGGCTCTCCTTATTATGGGGAACTTTGTTCCCTGCCTCTTTTATTCCTTCCTCTGCTTCCCATAGACAAGGCACATCTACCTTTCCATCATCATCTATGTACTTGGGATTCCTTCCATCATTGTGGTGCACTGGAGCTGCTGACCATCCCTAAGCACCGGCAGACAAGAGCAGGAGTGTTCCTTGGACTTGGCTTGAGTGGTGGTGTCCCCACCATGCACTTTACTGTTGCTGAGGGATTTGTCAAAGCCACCATGGGAGGCAGATGACTGGATCTTCCTCAAGGCTGCACTCTACATCACTGCAGCTGCCCTTTATGCTGCTTGAATCCTGGGGTGCTCCTTTCCTGGGAATTTTGACATATGGTTTCAGTCTCACCAGATTTCCTATGTTCTGGTGCGGGCAGCTGCCTTTGCACACTTCTACCAGATATCCAATCTTCAGGAATTCTGCTGTGTCCTAGAAGGTGGCTATAGTGATGAATCCCTTTTCTGAGCTTACCACCAGAGGGGTGGTGAGGAACTTCCCATGTGCTTTAAAAAATAACTTATTTGCTGAAGTGAGAGGAAGTAAGTTGTCTGATTATAGAAGAAATCTCAAAGAATTTTGTACATTGGAGCTTCAGCCCAGTTTCAAGTCACTGGGCAATAAACTTTCCATTTCCATTTCCCCAGCTGGAGAGGAAGGGGATGGTCCAACTCAGCCATCCCCCTCCCCACAAGGCAACTACCTTCTGCTGAAAGAGACTTTGAGTCTCATGGTGAGATTTTACCCTTCCTGAATCCATTTTGGGAAAAAAATAATGTACTGGGACTCCACAGAAATCCTGTTTCTGAAAGAAAATATCCCTCCATTATTCCCATCCTTACTTTGTAACCTGGCTTATAAGAGGTCATCCATTTTGTAACACACTTTCCAAAAATTACTATAAATAGGTCCTATCTTTCTAGAACCTGGGTCTGCATACGCAAGAACAAAGTCACCAAATTTTACATAGCCCAGCTAGTCATGAAAGTATGTCCAAGCTTCAAATAATGTGTTTGCTCTTTTTTTCTTGGCAGAGTAATATAAAATTAAAATGGGAAAATATATTTAATAAATAAAACTAAACTAAAAAAGAAACTGCTGTGGAGAACCTAAGATGGCAGCTAGGTGAGACAGGGCAAAAAAACACCTCTGTGAAAAATACTAGATAAAAACCAAAAAGTGACCCAGAATACCAGTTTCAGTGATGCACCAGCTGGACAAGATCTGCTAAAACCACAGGGACCATGCACTTGGTGAAACTGGGAGTCTGTATTCTGAAATGAGTGAGTAAGCCAGCTGAAAGTCCCATGGCCATGCTGTGGTGTGAGGAAACTGGGGGTTGGCATTTGGAGATGGACTAGTTTTTTAAAAAAACAACCCAGGAACAGCTGCAGTTACAATGGTGAGAGCCACACAGTGAAACACAGCAGGAGTGGGCTGTGCCAACCTCTCAGTGTCTGGCATGGAAGATAGACAGCTGCTGATTCCCTCAGGGCCTGGGGGGCAGAGAGGAGAGCCAAAAGGAGAAAGAAACCATGCTGCTTGCAGCCAGCTCCCCAGCAGGCTGGAGACACTACTCTCTAAAGCCATACCATAACCCAGAGCCACACCAGGAAACCCAGTGTGATGGGGAGGGTATCCCACAGCACCATGCACACACCACAATATCAGCCATGGACAGTGGCCTTAGGTGCACACACACAGCTAGTTGTCCCAGAGCTGGGAGGGCAGAGCTGTGTAAAAAGGGTGGGGGTTGAGATGCCCCATTCAGACATCTTTGCATCAGGCTGGGAGCACCCCTGCATAGCCCATTGGCCTGGGGCATCCCTTGAGGTATGGCATGCACTTGTGATGTAGCACAGCCTTCCCTCAGCAGAGGTTCTGGAAGATCACAGCTGAAAAGGGGGGCCTGCTCAGAAAACCCAGGCATGCTATGTCAGTGCTGGCAACTTGTGGGTCAGTGGCAGAGAAAATCTGGGGCAAAACTGAAATGAAGGCTTAGACTCTTGAAACAGCCTTGAAGCTTCAGGAACACCTTGGAGGTTTGAATATTAAAGCTGTGCTGGCTCCCTAACCACCCAGACACACACCCCACATTCATGGTGGACAACACCAACACACCCAAACTAAGTTCACCAATTGAGCCCCACAAGAATCATTTCCCCACATACCACAAAGACAACATTGAGGAGAACTGACTTGAGGGGTATAGGTGACTTGCAGATGCCATCTGCTGGTTAAAGTGTACACCACCAAGGTGTAGTTCTGAATAATTAGACTGGTATTTTTTACAACTTGAAAGAACACCATCAAGCAAAGCAAATATCAAGAGACGAAAAACAACAGAAAATATTAAAGCACATGACAAAACCAGCTGATATGGAGAACCCAATCCCAAACACCCAAATCAAATGATCAAAAGAGACACAGTATTTGGTGCAATTAATCAAAGGACTACAATGAAAGAATGAGAGCATGGCACAGGATATAAAGGACATGAAGTAGAACATGGCACAGGATATAAAGGACATGAAGACCCTAGAACAATATAAGGAAGAAATTGCAAGAGTAAATAAAAAAAGAGAAGATCTTATGGAAATAGAAGAAACTGTTGGCCAAATTAAAAAGACTCTAGATACTCATAATACAAAATAAGAGGAAGTTGAACAATGACTCAGTGTCCTAGGGGACCACAGAACAGAAAATGAAGAACAAAAGAAAGAATGGAGAAAAAAAATTGAAAAAATCAAAACAGATCTCAGAGATACAATAGATAAAATAAAACATCCAAACTTAAGACTCATTGGTGTCCCAGAAGGAGAAGAGAAGGGTAAAGGTCTAGAAATAGTATTCAAAGAAATTGTTGGGGAAAACTTCCCAAACCTTCTACACAATATAAATACACAAAGCATAAATGCCCAGCAAACTCCAAATAGAATAAATCCAAATAAACCCACTCTGAGACATATTCTGATTGGACTGTGAAATATGGAGGAGAAGGAGCAAGTTCTGAAAGCAGCAAGAGAAAAGCAATTCACCACATAGAAAGGAAACAACATAAGACTAAGTAGTGACTATTCAGCAGCCACCATGGAGGTGAGATGGCAGTGGCATGACATATTTAAAATTCTGAGAGAGAAAAATTTCCAACCAAGAGTACTTTATCCAGCAAAACTCTCCTTCAAATTTGAGGGAGAGCTGAAAATTTTCACAAACAAATGCTGAGAGATTTTGCCAATAAAAGTCCTGCCCTACTTCAGATAATAAACAGAGCTGTACCTACAGAGAAACAAAGAAAGGAGAGAGAGAGATAGAGAATTTTAACAGACATATATAGAACTTTACATCCCAAATCACCAGGACACACATTTTTCTCTAGTGATCATGGAACTTTCTCCAGAATTGACCACATGCTGGGACATAAAACAAGCCTTAATAAATTAAAAAACAAAACAAAACAAAACAAAACACAATTGAATATATTCAAAGCACATTCTCTGACCACAATGGAATACAAATAGAAGTCAATAATTTTTGATTTGTAACTTCACTATTTACTTCCTACATGATATAAAATACACAAACTCTAAAGACAAATCAGTGGTTTTGGACACAATGTAAAATATGTAATTTTTGACAAGAACTACATAAAGGTGGGGGAATGGAGGAGTATAGGAACATAGTTTATGTGTCTTATTGAAGTTAAGTTGGTATCAAAGAAAAACAAGATTGTTATGGATTTAAGAGGTTAATTTTAAGCCCCACATTAAAGACAAAGGTATTATCAGAGAATATGACCATAGAGATGAAAAGCAGAGTATGGGTTATGAGAAGTGGGGGAAGGGGCAATGGGGAGTTAAGAAACGAGTGTAGGGTTGCTGTTTGTGATGAAGGGAAATTTCTAGTAATGGATGGTGGGAAGGTGATAGCATTACAACATTCTAAATATGATTAATCCCACTAATGGAATGCTAGGGAGGGGGTGGAAAGGGAAGATTTAGGCTGTATATATCTTTCCACAATTGCAAAAAAAAAGACTGTCTAAACAGATGACAATTGAATGCCAAGGATGATCCTGGATGGGATCTGAGGATGGAGGACAGGAAGCTCAAAGGGACACAGTTGAGGAATAAGAAAAATAAAAGGAAATATAAAATGTAAGTTTTGTATCAATGTTGAATTTCTTGAACTACTTAGCTGTGCTTAATGGGATTGCATAAAAGAATATTCTTGTTCATGGGAATTGTATATGTGAATTATAATGCTTCTACAAGGAAGTGTGCAGCTTTGTCTCATATGTTCAGAAGACAGAGCAATAGATAATGGACTATAGGGAGGGAGGGACAGAAGGAGGGAAAGAGAAATGGCTGGTGTGACAGCATGTTAAAGTTGTTGGATCGGGGTATTGGTGGAGGGGGTCAGGGTATGCTGGAGTACTGTGTATTGGATTTGTATTGTTTTTGCAACTGTTGCTATAACTTTGAATTTATTTCAAAATAAAATTAAGAAAATAAACCTGCTATCTTTGCTGTATATCTTGATGCAAAGGCTATGACGATAAGAGAAAGTACCAGAAAAAAATAAAGGGCCAAAATATTAAATCAGCACTGTATAATATAAAACATAAATGGGAAACGATAGCTAATATTTAATATTAAACTTTAAAAAGATCTGGTAATATTGCTACATATCTTGATGCAAAGGCTATGATGTCCATAAAAGAAAGTACAGGGAAAAAAATGCATGACCAAAGTGTTAAATCTCTACTATGTAATATAAAACATAATGGTAGAAAATAAAATTTATTCATGACATTAAATATCCTTTGGGCAGGGGTTGAAGCTAACATGATAAACAATTGATTTTACTGGAAAATTCAATTTTGTATTTTTTATTACATTCAATTTATTTTTCCAATAAAGCAAAATCCAGTAAATTAAAAAAGGGAGAAAATTAAGCAAAGAATATGTCTGGGATCAAGAAACCATTGTTTGCATTTTCATTTAATTCCTTATAATTTTCACTTCCAGTTTTGGTAACAAGCATGATAAGTACATATTTTCTAAAAAGTAGGGAAATGCCTATTCAAACTAATGTAAGGAAGCACTTTATTTGCTGAGTATGTGATGGTAAGGAAGCACAGGGTCCATGCAAGGTATTGTCTTTTTGTTTACAAGCTCAAAAAAGAAACAAAGACATGAAAAATCTAGTATTAACCCTTGAGTGTGTCAATTATCTTTAATATTTGTTATCATTACCTGAGATTATAAATATAGATATCACTGTGATAGATAGCCAGGTAAATCACTTATCTTGAGTTCTTTAACCATAAAGCATCTTGTTTTTCAGGAGGGTCACATAAACCATTGGTTGCTCCAGTGTAACTATGCAGCTGATTTTGATGGTCTATTAAAAAAAAAGAAAAGAATATAGTAATGGGAGAGCAAAGAATTCTGATAAGCAGCAGGGTTTGATAAGAATCTGTTTTTCTTTTTAGTTATGACTCCTAGTTGAGTTTGCCTCTTTACAATGATTACAAGTAGGAGTGAATAGAACAAGTGTTTGAGAGCATGTGGAGGAATTGGAACCCTTACATATTTTGTATTATTGCAAAATGTTACAGACACTATGAGAAAAAAATGTGGTTACCCTAAAAAAATTAGTTAAACATAGAACTACCATGTGACCCACCAATCTTCTGCTAGGTAGATACACAAAAGAATTGAAAACAGGGTTTCAAACAAAATCTTGCACAAAATTGCTCAAAGAGGTACTTTTCACAAAAGTCAAAGGGTAGAAAGAAATAGTGGGAAAAAAATTCACCCAATGTATTATTTGTATAAGTATTTGCCTATTTAGTTCATGTTATATATTTGTTTGTGTGTGTATATATATATATGTATACATATTTTATCTGAGATCAATGTTCTGGAGCTCAGTTTTCTTTTTATTGCTGCAATAAAGACTCAGATCACTAGATCACATTATTTTGAGTTTTGTTTTAGGTACCCTGAATATTATTTTTATGAAAGCTGTGTATAGTATGATATGATAGAATAGGATAGGATATGCAAGCCACATATAGAATTCCATTATGATACTTTGTTAAGAATCCAAATGAAAACTAAATTTCTAATTTTATTTATAAAATAATATGATTCCAAATAAATTATTTCATGTTCATTGATGTTTTAATACAGTAGCTTTTCTGAAATTGAATACTCTAATTCATCAAACTGTTTCATTTCTTTCCAAAATATGTAATCATTCAATATTTCTGATGATGTTTCTTAGTTCATTATTGAGAATAATATGTATTTTGTAGCTCTGTTACATAAGACTTAATTTATAAGGAAATGAAGATAAAATTCCAATTTAGATGTAAAAATTTGTACTTTTCTAGATTAGAGGCCCAATGCCTATTTGGAGACTGGACCCAAACAGGACTGTCACCATTATGCTAAATTTTACTTACCAGTTTGTAATAGGAGCCACCTTATTTTCCAGATTACAAGCATGTGTAGACATACTGTCTTTAGCAAGTCAAAGCAGGCAGTCAGACTGTGCATAATTCTTGAATAAGTTTCATCTTTGTAGAAGTTATTGAACTTGGTTGAGAATTTTCTCTTGTACTTAGTACCTTTAATTATTTGACTAGGATGAAGAAAGTAATGAAAATAGAAAAATGTTTGGTTTGTTTATTTATTTGTGTGAAAAGAAGAAGAATTTGAAATCATATAAATATTTGTACCCAAAGTTGTGTTGTAACTAAATGTAAATTAATGATAAAAGTAAATATTAATATAGTTAAAAATTTCAGTAGAATTATTTCATCCTCCATTTATACTGTTCTATTAATGAATAGTGCCATTTTCACATAGAACTTTTCCTAAAGCTATTTGAATGTTGAGCAATAAAAGAATTGCAGAGTAACTTTTCCTGTTGACATGTTATTCTTTATGAATGCTATAATCTCAATACACTGAAAGTATGGATATGAAAATGTCAACATTTTCCATTTCTCCTGGTTCTTACAATACTTTGTGTAATTCATATTCTCCATGAACTATCACTTTTAATAAATCTTTTGGTCTTTCCAATCAAATATTCTTTTCTTTTATCTTCATTTTATTGAGATATATTCACGTACCACGCAGTCATACAAAACAAATCACACATTCGATTGTTCACAGTACCATTACATAGTTGTACATTCATCACCTAAATCAATCCCTGACACCCTCATTAGCACACACACAAAAATAACATGAATAATAATTAAAGTGAAAAAGAGCAATTGAAGTAAAAAAGAACACTGGGTACCTTTGTTTGTTTGTTTCCTTCCCCTATTTTTCTACTCATCTATCCATAAACTAGACAAAGGGGAGTGTGGTCCTTATGACTTTCCCAATCCCATTGTCACCCCTCATAAGCTACATTTTTATACAATTGTCTTTGAGATTCATGGGTTCTGGGTTGTAGTTTGATAGTTTCAGGTATCCACCACCAGCTACCCCAATTCCTTAGAACCTAAAAAGGGTTGTCTAAAGTGTGTGTAAGAGTGCCCACCAGAGTGACCTCTTGGCTCCTTTTGGAATCTCTCTGCCACTGAAGCTTATTTCATTTCCTTTCACATCCCTCTTTTGGTCAAGAAGATGTTCTCAGTCCCACGATGCCAGGTCTGCATTCCTCCCCGGGAGTCATATTCCACGTTGCCAGGGAGATTCACTCCCCTGGGTGTCTGATCCCACGTAGAGGGGAGGGCAGTGATTTCACCTTTCAAGTTGGCTTAGCTAGAGAGAGAGGGCCACATCTGAGCAACAAAGAGACATTCGGGAGGAGGCTCTTAGGCACAGTTATAGGGAGGCCTAGCCTCTCCTTTGCAGCAACCATCTTCCCAAGGGTAAAATCTATGGTAGAGGGCTCAATCCATCAAACCACCAGTCCCTTATGTCTGTGGTCATGTTAGCAACCATCAAGGTGGGGTAGGCGAATACCCCTGCATTCTCCACAGGCTCCTCAAGGGGGCTCTACATATTTTTTTCCTTGTTTGTTTTTTTTTTAAATCAACTATATGAAAAAAAAATTAAAAAAAAACATACAATAAAAGAACATTTCAAAGAGACCATAACAAGGGAGTAAGAAAAAGGCAACTAACCTAAGATAACTGCTTAACTTCCAACATGTTCCTACTTTACCCCAAGAAAGTTACCTAATATAGCAACATTTCTGTGAAATTGCTCCTACTATATCCATCAGAAATTAACAGACCATAGTCATTCCTGGGCATCCCCAGAGTGTTAAATAGCTTATCTGTTCTTCTTGGATTATTGTTCCCCCTTCCTTAATTGCTCTCTATTGCTAGTTCCCCTACATTCTACATTATAAACCATTTGTTTTACATTTTTCAAAGTTCACATTAGTGGTAGTATAATATTTCTCTTTTTGTGCCTGGCTTATTTCGCTCAGCATTATGTCTTCAAGGTTCATCCATGTTGTCATATGTTTTATGAGATTGTTCCTTCTTACTGCCGTGTAGTATTCCATCGTGTCTATATACCACATTTTATTTATCCACTCATCTGTTGAAGGACATTTGGGTTGTTTCCATCTCTTGGCAATTGTGTATAATGCTGCTATGAACATTGGCGTGCAGATATCTGTTCGTGTCACTGCTTTCCGATCTTCTGGGTATATACCGAGAAGTGCAATCGCTGGATCGAATGGTAACTCTATATCTAGTTTTCTAAGGAACTACCAGACTGACTTCTAGAGTGGCTGAACCATTATACAGTCCCACCAACAATGAGTAAGAGTTCCAATTTCTCCACATCCCCTCCAGCATTTGTAATTTCCTGTTTGTTTAATGGCAGCCATTCCAACCGGTGTTAGATGTTATCTCATTGTGGTCTTAATTTGCATCTCTCTGATAGCTAGTGCAGCTGAACATTTTTTCATCTGTTTTTTGGCCATTTGTATTTCCTCTTCAGAGAACTGTCTTTTCATATCTTTTGCCCATTTTATAATTGGCCTGTCTGTACTATCGTCATTGAGTTGTAGGGTTTCTTTATATATGCAAGATATCAGTCTTTTGTCAGATACATGGTTCCCAAAATTTTTTTCCCATTGAGTTGGCTGCCTCTTTAGCTTTTTGACAAATTCCTTTGAGGTGCAGAAACTTCTAAGCTTGAGGATTTCACATTTATCTATTTTCTCTTTTGTTGCTTGTGCTTTGGGTGTAAAGTCTAGGAAGTGACCGCCTAATACAACATCTTGAAGATGTTCTCCTACATTATCTTCTAGGAGTTTTATGGTACTTTCTTTTATATTGAGATCTTTCATCCATTTTGAGTTAATGTTTGTGTAGGGTGTGAGGTAGGGGTCCTCTTTCATTCTTTTGGATATGGATATCCAACTCTCCCAGCCCCATTTGTTGAAAAGACCATTATGGCTCAGTTCAGTGACTTTGGGGGCCTTATCAAAGATCAGTTGTCCATAGATCTGATGGTCAATCTCTGAATTCTCAATCCAATTCCATTGACCTATATGTCTATCTTTGTGCCAGTACCATGCTGTTTTGACAACTGTGGCTTTATAATAAGCTTCAAAGTCAGGGAGTGTAAGTCCTCCCACTTCATTTTTCTTTTTTAGAGTGTTTTTAGCAATTTGAGGCATCTTCCCTTTCCAAACAAATTTGATAGCTAGCTTTTCCAAGTCTGCAAAGAAGGTTGTTGAGATTTTGAGTGGGATTGCATTGAATCTGTAGATGAGTTTGGGTAGGATTGACATCTTAATGACATTTAGCCTTCTTATCCATGAACATGGAATAGTTTTCCATCTTTTAAGGTCTCCTTCTATTTCTTTTAGTAGAGTTATGTAGTTTTCTTTGTATAGGTCTTTTATATCTTTGGTTAAGGTTATTCCTAGGTACTTGATTTTTTTAGTTGCTATTGAAAATGGTATCTTTTTCTTGAGTGTCTCTTCAGTTTCTTCATTTCTAGCATACAGAAACATTACTGACTTATGTGCATTAATCTTGTATCCTGCTACTTTGCAAAATTTGTTTATTAGCTCTAGTAGCTGTATCATCGATTTCTCAGGGTTTTCTAGATATAAGATCATATCATCTTCAAACAATGACAGTTTTACTTCTTCTTTTCCAATTTGGATGCCTTTTATTTCTTTGTCTTGCCAGATTGCCCTGGCTAGCACTTCCAGCACAATGTTGAATAACAGTGGTGACAGCGGGCATCCTTGTCTTGTTCCTAATCTTAGAGGGAAGGTTTTCAGTCTCTCACCATTGAGTACTATGCTGGCTGTGGGTTTTTCATATATGCTCTTTATCATGTTGAGGAAGTTTCCTTCAATTCCTACCTTTTGAAGTGTTTTTATCAAAAAGGGATGTTGGATTTTGTCAAATGCTTTTTCAGCATCTATTGAGATGATCTTTCATTTTTCCCTTTCGAATTTTTAATGTGTTGTAATACATTGATTGATTTTCTTATATTGAACCATCCTTGCATGCCTGGAATGAACCCCACTTGGTCATGGTGTATGATTTTTTTAATGTGTCTTTGGATTCGATTTGCAAGTATTTTGCTGAGGATTTTTGCATCTATATTCATTAGGGAGATTGGCCGGTAGTTTTCCTTTTTTGTAGCATCTTTGCCTGGTTTTGGTATTAGATTGATGTTTGCTCCATAAAATGAGTTAGGTAGTGTTCCATTTTCTTCAATGTTTTGAAAGAGTTTGAGTAAGATTGGTGTCAGTTCTTTCTGGAAGGTTTGGTAGAATTCCCTTGTGAAGCCATCTGGCCCTGGGCATTTATTTGTGGGAAGATTTTTGATGACTCATTGGATCTCTTTGCTTGTGATGCATTGATTGAGGTCTTCTATTTCTTCTTTGGTCAGTCTAGGTTGTTCATATGTTTCCAGGAAATTGTCCATTTCCTCTACAGTATCCAGTTTGTTGCCATACAGTTGTTCATAGTATCCTCTTATGATTTTTTTAATTTCTTCAGGATCTGCAGTTATGTCACCTTTTTCATTCATTATTTTGTTTATATGGGTCTTCTCTCTTTTTGATTTTGTCAATCTAGCTAGGGGCTTGTCAATCTTGTTGATCTTCTCAAAGAACCAACTTTTGGTGATATTTATCCTCTCTATTGTTTTTTTGTTCTCTATGTCATTTATTTCTGCTTTAATCCTTGTTATTTCTTTTCTTGTACTTGGTTTAGGATTGGTTTGCTGTTCATTTTCTAGCTTCTTCAGTTGATCCATTAGTTTTTGATTTTGGCTCTTTCTTCCTTTTTAATATATGTGTTTAGTGCTATAAATTTCCTCCTCAGCAGTGCTTTTGCTGCATCCCACAGGTTTTGGTATTTTGTGTTCTCATTTTCATTTGTCTCTATATATTTAGAAATTTCTCTTGCTATTTATTCTTTAACCCACTGATTGTTTAGGAGTGTGTTGTTTAACCTCCAGGTATTTGTGAATTTTCTAAGTCTCTGATGGTTATTGACTTCTAATTGTATTCCATTATGGTCAGAGAATGTGCTTTGAATAATTTCAATCTTTTTAAATTTATTGAGACTTTTTTTATGTCCCAGCATATGATCTATTCTGGAGAAAGTTCCGTGAGCACTAGAAAAGTATGTGTATCCTGGTGATTTGGGATGAAATGTTCTGTATATGTCTGTTAAATCTAATTCATTTATCAGATTGTTTAGGTTTTCAATTTCCTTATTGGTCTTCTGTCTGGTTGATCTATCTATAGGAGAGAGTGATGTGTTGAAGTCTCCCACAATTGTTGTGGAAACATCAATTGCTTCCTTTAGTTTTGCCAATGTTTCTCTCATGAATTTTGTGGCACCTTGATTGGGTGCATAGACATTTATGATTGTTATTTCTTCTTGTTGAATCGCCCCTTTTATTAGTATGTAGTGGCCTTCTTTGTCTCTCAAAACGTCCCTGCATTTAAAGTCTATTTTATCTCAGATTAATATTGCTACACCTGCTTTCTTTTGACTGTAGCTTGCATGAAATACTGTTTTTCCATCCTTTCACTTTCAATTTCTTTGTGTCCCTGTGTCTAAGATGAATCTCTTCTATGCAACATATTGATGGTTCATTTTTTTTTATCCATTCTGTGAATCTATATCTTTTAATTGGGGAGTTTAATCTATTTACATTCAGTGTTATAACTGTTGAGGCATTTCTTGAATCAGCCATCTTACTTTGGTTTATGTTTGTCCTATATATTTTTCCCCTCTCTCTATTAGTATCCTTTATTGTACCCGTACCGAATCTCTTTAGTACTGAACCTTTCTCCATGTCTCTCTCTCCTTTGTTTGTTTCTCTGTCTGTAGGGCTCCCTTTAGTATCTCCAGTAGGGCGGGACTCTTGTTAGCAAATACTCCCAGCATTTGTTTGTCTGTGAAAAATTTAAGCTCTCCCTCAAATTTTTAGTAGAGCTTTGGTGGATAAAGTATCCTTGGTGGGAAATTTGTCTCACTCAGAATTTTAAATATATCATGCCACTGCCTTCTTGCCTCCATGGTGGCTGCTGAGTGGTCATTACTTAGTCTTATGCTGTTTCCTTTGTATGTGGTGAATTGCTTTTCTCTTGCTGCTTTCAGAACTTGCTCCTTCTATTCTGTGTTTGACAGTGTGATCAGAATATGTCTCAGAGTGGGTTTATTTGGATTCATTCTATTTGGAGTTCACGGAGCATTTATGATTTGTGTATTTATGTTTAGAAGATTTGGGAAGTTTTCCCCAACAATTTTTTGAATACTCTTCCTAGACCTTTACCCTTTTCTTCCCCTTCTGGAACATTAATGAGTCTTATATTTGAATGCTTTATTTTATCTATCATATCCCTGAGGTCCGTTTCAATTTTTTTTTCCCATTCTTTCTTTTATGCTTTCATTTTCCATTCTGTCATCTTCCTGGTCACTGATTCATTGTTCAACTTCCTCTAGTCTTGTACTATGAGTGTCCAGAATCTTTTTAATTTGGTCAACAGTTTCTTTAATTTCCATAAGATCATCCATTTTTTTTATTTAGTCTTGCAATGTCTTTTTTATGCTCTTCTAGGGTCTTCTTGATATCCTTTGTATCCCGTACTATGGTCTCATTGTTCATCTTTAGTTCTTTGAGTAGCTGCTCTAGGTGCTGTGTCTCTTCTGATCTTTTGATTTGGGTGCTTGGGCTTGGGTTATCCATATCGTCTGGTTTTTTCATATGCTTTATAATTTTCTGTTGTTTTTGGCCTCTTGGCATTTGCTTAACTTGTTAGGGTTCTTTTAGGATTTGTAGAATTGAAGTCCTTATCTCTAATTTGTCAGATCTACAGCTTTGTGGAGTACACTTTCTCTAACTAACCAGCAAGTGGTGACCACGAGCCACCTGTTCTCCGCAAGCCAGTTCTCCCCTGCTTTGCCTTTTTGGTGAGTGGGGGAGTGAGTCTTGTGGGGTCCAATTGGTGTACCAAGCTTGCATTTGTAGTTGGTGTTGCCTGCCCTGTAT
The DNA here is from genome assembly GCF_015220235.1 of Choloepus didactylus. Taxonomy (NCBI): domain Eukaryota; kingdom Metazoa; phylum Chordata; class Mammalia; order Pilosa; family Megalonychidae; genus Choloepus; species Choloepus didactylus. The sequence continues at coordinate 85,923,179 of NC_051322.1, forward strand.
ATGGGGCATGTTTCTGGGCAGTCAGAGAGGGGGGTGGCTCTAACAATCAAATCTCCCTGGTGATCCTGGAGTTTTAAAGCTCCTGCAATAGTCTAATCCTTCAGTTCAGTCCTGCCACAGTTTGTCTCTGCCACTGACCCACAAGTCCTTGGTATTGGCATATGGCTCCTGAGACTTGCGAGTGGGTCCCTCTTCCAGGCCGTGCACCCCCTGGTCCTCTGTTGAGGGATGACTGTGCTATGTCACAGGTGAGTGCTGTCCCCCAAGGGCAGTTGTGGGCTGCTGGGCTGTGTAGGGAGGCTCCCAGTCTGCTGAAATGATGGCTGAATGGGGCTTTGTTAATTCACACTGCTCCACCTTCCCAACTCTGGGACAATCAACTGAGGTTGCAGGGATGGCTAATTCCATGCCCAGTTTTGTGGTGTGTGCCTGTTATTTGAAGCACTTCCATCACACTGGGTTATCTGGGGCAGCTCTGGGCTATGGGGCTGGCAATGGGCAGGAGTGTTTCCTGTCCATCAGAATGATGGCTGTGAGTGGACAGCCCACTTTTCTTGGGAAGTTGTGGTGTTTAGTGAATTTTCTCAGCCACTGGATTATTGCCTTTTGTCTCAGAGCTCTCTTAGTTCTGCTCTTGTCTTGACCTGCCCAAATTGCAAGTCTTTGAAGCTTTCTGTATTGTACTTCTTAGAATAATTGTTTCAGAAAAAGAAAAAAGGATTAAAAAAAAGGGCCCTCCTGACAGATCTAGTGGGTTATTGAAATGCTAAGAGACAAAGCAATTAGGGCCATTAAGGAAAGGTCCACAGGGCAAAGAGATCAGCTTTTCTTAAGGATTTGCATATGAACCTCAGGGCCTGAGCTCTGCCCTTCCCCTTTCTATGTTCACCAGAACTCCAAAAATCCTCTACTATTATTTTGGAGTTTTTTGTGCTGTTTTTTTCTATGCCTGTCTCCTCTCTGCTGGGCTGGCTGCTCTCAGATTCTCTGGTGTCTTGTCTCAGTCTATCTATGTTTAGAGTTTGGATCAGTAGAATGAGTTTCTGATAAGGGCTACCACTGCAGTTCTCCCTTCTCCTTCCCAGAGCTGACAGCCCCTCCTCCCACATGACTGAGCCTGGCAGGGAGGTGTGCGGGTCCCTTGGCCACAAAAACTTACAGATTTTGCTGATCTCAGCAGTTCCACATTTTCATGAGTGTTGTATGAAGTATGCCCAAAGTCAGATTGCTCTGTGGTGTCCAGTCCATGTAGTTTCTGGCTTTCTATCTACTTTCCTGGAGGAGTAACTAAAACATACAGCTCACCAGTCCACCATCTTGCCCCACCTGTCCAATCAAATATTCTAAATTTCCTTTTTTGCCTTCATTCTACAAACTTAATCCACCTACACTGTTTAATTTTTCCCCCTTTCATTACCCATTTATTTCCGTCCTAACAGCTATTTCTATGTCTGGATCATGGCCATGAGAATCAGCATGTGGGACACAAAGTTACAGATAAGGAAGGAAATCAAACATATAGCTTACAAATCAAATTTACCAACTCTATTTCACACATATTTGAAGACAGCATAGAAAATAAGGATTCCCGCTGTAGAAATGACTGATAACAGAAGGACAAAGAAAATAGTTCTTTGTGTCTTAAGAAGACAGAGATAACTCTTTGTCACCAGTTTGTTTGTACTTTGTTATTTTAGGACAAGAAAGCAAAATGAAAAGTAGGTTGAGAAAATCCATATACTTAAACAAAATTTATATAGGCATACATAGTTCATTCATGACTAATATACATTTCCCATCAGAGAATTAATGGAATTCTATGAAATCACATAATGAATCATATAATCACAATCAAGGAATGATATCATGTGTCAACTTGGCTAGGTAATGATGATCAGTTGTTCAGTCAAGCAAACAAGTATGAATGATACTGGGAACTTAAATCACTAGTCAGTTGATTAAGTCTCTTTTACTTTCTTAGGCTTTTCAGAGCAGATACCATAAAATGGGTTGGCTTAAACAATGTAAAGTTATTAGCCTACAGTTTGAGGTAAGGAAAATATCCAAATCAAGCATGGTGAAGGCAATACTCTCTTCCTAAGACCAGCTAAAGTGATCCTTGGCTCCTCTGCCACGTCAAGGCAGATGGCAGTGTCTGCTGTTCTCTTGCTTCTCTCAGCATCTTCGTGATGTCTTTTTCTCTTTGTCTTAATTTTATTCTCTTAAAAAGACTCTCATAAGAAGAAGATTAAGACCCATTTTGATTCAGGTGGTTCTTACTGTAATTGAAGTTGCCTCATCAAAATATCATAAGTAAAATGGGTCCACAATTGCAGGAATGGATTAAATTTAAGAACATGTTTTACTGTGTACATATATCTGACAACTAGCACAACTATGTATGATTACATCTACAATCAAAATGACATTGCTGGTGGGGCAGGACAAGATGGCAGAGTGGTGAGGTTTAAGTTGTAGTTACTCCAATAGGGCAGTAGGTAGAAAGCCAGGAACTGCAGAGACCAGACACCACAGAGCAATTTGACTTCAGGCATACTTCATACAAACTCACAAAGGTGTGTAACAGCAGAGGTCAGCAAAATCTTTAAGTTCTCATGGCCAGGGGACCCATGCACCTCCCTGATAGGCTCAGTTCCATGGGAGGAGGGGCTGATTGTGCTGGGAAGGAGGAAGGAGAACTGCAGTTGTGGCTCTGAATGAAGACTCAGGCTGCTGATCAAAACTCCAAACAGAGATAGACTGAGACCAGACACTGGAGAACCTGGGAGCAGTCAGACCAGCAGAGAGGAGACAGGGCTAGCAAAAACAGCAAAAAAAAAAAAAAAAAAAAAAAAAAAAAAAAAAAAAAAAAGCAAAACAAAAAGTAAAAACAGAGACTTTTTGGAGTTCTGGTGAACATAAAATGGAGAAGGGCAGGGATCAAACAGAATCAGGCTCTTATGCAAATCCAGAGTGTGAGGTCCCTGTCTGAAGAGCCCATTTCTCTGCTTTCTTGTTTGTTCCTTTATGGCTGTAATCTACTTGTCTCTTAGCATTTCAACAGCTCATTAGGTCTGCAAGGAGGGCCCTTCTGTTTTTTATATATATTTTTTCTTTTTCCAAAATAATTAATCTAAGAAGCCCATTACAGACAGCCTCAAAGATTTGCAGTCTGGGCCCAGGCAAGAGCAGAACTAAGATAGCTCTGAGAGTCAAAGCAATAAGTTTAGTGGCTGAGAAAATTGGCTAAACACCAAAACTTCCCAAGGAAAGGGTGCCATCCCCTTACAGCCATCTTCCTGGAGGGCTGGGAATGTTCCTGCCTGGCAGCATGGCCACAAACCAGAGCTGTCCCAAACAACCCAGTGTGATGGGAAGTGTTTCCAACACACACACACACACACACCACAATATTTGGTGTGGACAATAACCTTTCTGGCACCCTCAGCTAATTATCCCAGAACTGGGAAGGTGGAGCTGTGTGAAAAGGGGGAAATTACCATGTCTCATTCAGCCATCCTTTCAGCAGACAGGGAATGCCTCTTTGGCCCAGAACTTCCCTTGATGGATGGCACTTACTTGTGATGCAGCAGAGTCTTCCCTCAGCAGAGGACCTAGGAGGGCACATCTTGGAGGAGGGAACCACTCACATCAGGGCCCATACACCAAAACAAAGGACTCATGGGTCTGTGGCAGAGACAAACTGTGATGAGACTGAACTTAAGGATTAGACAACTGCAACAGCTTTTAATCCCCAGAAACAACTGGGAGGTTTTAGTTTCAGTGGCTGAGAGATTTCAAATGGAGTTGAGAGGTCACTCTGGTGGACATTCTTATGCACTATATAGATAACACATTTTAGGTTTTAATATATTGGTATAGCTAGAAGTAAATACCTGAAACTACCAAACTCCAACCCAGCAGTCTGGACTCCTGAAGACAATTATCTAGTAATGTAGATTACAAGGGGTGACAGTGTGATTGTGAAGACCTTATGGATCACACCCCCTTTATCTAATGTATGGATGAGTAGAAAAATGGGGATAAAAACTAAAGGACAAATAAGGTGGGATGGGGGATGATTTGGGTGTTCTTTTTTCATGTTTATTTTTTATTCTTGTTCTGGTTCTTTCTGATGTAAGGAAAATGTTCAGAGATAGACTGCGGTGATGAACGCATAACTATGTTATCATACTGTGGACAGTGGATTGTATACCATGAATGATTGTATGGTGTGTGAATGTATTTCAGTAAAACTGAATTTAATAGGAAAAAAATAATTCCTAAATCAGTTGAGTATCTGATACCAATTTGATTCTGACACCAAGCATCATTCTCTCTCTTGATTTCTTTGAAACATTCTTTTTATTTATTTACTAAATATTTTTTGAATTCTTATTCAATGCCAGACAATGGTCAGGCTTCAGATAAATTACTCTTCCCTCACCCCATGGATCTTCCATTCCATAGATGGGGAACAAAAAAAATCTGGTAAAAAAACATATAAACATGATAATTGCATATTGTGATAGATTCAAAAAGTGAATGCAACAAGAGTGAATTCTCACAAGCTGAGAAAATGATTTTACATGAAATATTAGAGATGGTTTTTCTGAGAGGATAACATTTGAACTAAACTCTGAAAGATGAGAAGAAACCAGTTATACAATAAATATGAGGAAGAACATTTTGGGATTCTAGGCAGTGGCACATTTCTTGAAAATGCTCTGGGGGAGAAAAGAACTTAGTTTTGTTGTGTTTAAGGGAAAACATAATGGACATGTGTGATTGAGTAGGTGGGAACTTGAAAATTAGTAGAAACAAATAATGTTGGCCACAATAAGTATTTGTATATTATTCTAAGCAAATTGTAAGACATTGAAAAGTTTTAAATTAGGTGAATTTACATTTTAAAAAGTATTTCTCTTGCTGTTTTGACAGTGATGAATTGTAGAATTAGAAAGATGCAGAGGTAGGGCATGAGTGAAAGTAAAGCAGAGTCAAGATGTCATGACAGGATTCCTGGTGAAAGATGTTAGCTTGGATCTTGGAGCTACAGATAGACAGAAGGAACATTTGACAAACAGTTGGCAACAGAAACAAGATGACCTACTGAACAAAATATATTGAATTATATGAGACATATATGTCAGAAAGGTAGATGGAGGGTGAATCACCCACTTATATTCACCTTTTGCAACTGAGTGAATGGTCATAATTTTTGAATATTAGAGAAAATGATTAAAGCATTGTGACAGATTGAATTGTGTATCCAAGTTTGAACATATTCTTGGTCTTAATTCACATTCTGGTGGTTGTGGACCCATTGTAAACAAAATATCTGGGTATTACTTCAGTTATGGTGTGACCCAACTGAATCAGGTTGGTCTTTAATCCAGATTACTGGAGTCCCTTGTAAGCATAATGAAATTCAGACAGTGAAAGCCACATGGAGGAGAAGAAGACAGAAGTCATTGGAACTGGAGAAGAAAAGAGAAGACATCACCATGTGATGCAACTTCCAGGGACCCAGGATCACCAGAAGCAACCCTAGAAAAACAGTCTTTGGGGAGAAAGCATTTCCTTACTGATACTTCAATTTTGAACTTCTAGACACAAAACTGAGATCAAATAAATTCCCATTTTTTTTAAGCCAACTCATTGCACAGTATTTGTTTTAGCAGTCAGGAAGATAACACAGGTGGGATTGATCAAAATGACATTTTGAACATGCTAAGCTTCAAGTGCTTATGAGACAGTGAAGTAATCATTTAGACAAGCTAATATTTAGGTCTGGAACACAATAACATTGTTAGGATGCAGACACTTGAGAAACATCAACCTAGATGATGATACATTTATTTCAATGATATTGAGGGGTTTTTTTTGTAATTTATATCAAAACATTCATAATGTTTTTCTATGTGACAAATCTTCAGCACTTTTCCACTGAGGACCAACCCTGTGTTTTTGAAATTCTAGCATGCCCTTGTGTCCCAAAACATTGGGTATTACTTCTGTGTCTCCTCTCATGCATCTTTCTTATTTTGCCTTTTCTGTATTTGCAATTTCTAATATTCTGTCTTCAGCCTTCATTGTCTCCTATTCCTCCCTTGGCAAGCTTTTCAACTCTCAGCCAGTATGAATGTTTACTCTACCAGTCCCACTCTTTTCCCTGAAATCTAGTATGTTGCTGGCTTGCTACCTTCATTTGAGAATGATGCAATAACAAAATTTAAAAACACCATTTTAAGTCAAAACCAAAATATTTATTTTCTAATAATCTCATTCAAATCTCTACATTGGATTATTCTCCAGTTTCAATAAATTATCTTTTGAAGGCTTTACTTTTTCCTATCCAATGCATCCCCTTCATCTACTTTCTTATGCCAACCCTTCATTCAAAATGTCAGTGGTTATTGTAATATCCTTTCCAATCTCCATGTCTGAATTCTCTCAAATTGGATCATAGTCAAATGGTAGCAAATAAAGCTTTTTGAGTAGGTAAAATATAAACTCTGAGCTATTCTTTAAAATAATTGAACTATATTTTAAGCTCACTTTCAACACATTCCTTATTCAGGTTCATGTCACATATTTTGTCATGCTAACTTCCAGGCACACACTGAATATATGTTTTTATCTCTTGTCCTCCATGTCCTTGCTCATATGATTCTCCTGGGACTGCTCCATTTTATGTGAGTAGTGGCATCTTGTATGAAAGATATTTGCCCACCACTTTGTGATAGTGGCCCCATGTTCAGAAACTGGAAAATAGTGTCAAATGGTGCTAATGCATTTAAATTTGTAGTATTTGAGAGTGTCAATGTTGACCCTTCTCTAAGTAATTTCCCTATTATGAAGACAGTGAGTAATTGGAAGAGTACAAATATTGGTGAGTTTCTTTTAAATTAGTACCAGTTCTTTATGACTAAAGAGTAATTATGATATACTGAAATACTTATAATTTGCAAATATTTTCCATATGTTTAGAATTTTCTTTTATTGTCAAATGACAAGGGAGAATAACCAAGATGTAAAATTATTACTGAACATTCTATTTTAGGTCAGATGTTCTAAGGGCTAGCCAGGAAATGAATGTTTACTTCCTGTGTTTTATTTTCCCCTTTGGAATATTATAGAGGTTCTGTCCCATCACCACAGAAATCTAGATTTATGCAGCTTTTTAATGTCCTTCTTCTGTTCCTGCAAGTGTCTCTCCTCAAGTGGAGATCAGTCTTTTTATAATTTCACAGCTAAAATGTTTAGGGATTTATTTTCTTGGGAAATAGATGGTCTACCTAAGCATGTTCCAATATTGCATTGATTGTACTTTACACTTTTATATGTATTTGATTGTATACTATCAGATTTTAATGTATAATTTTCTTGAGAGAATTTATGATCTAGGGTTGAGTAGTTTTATATCTAATTTAACTTCACAGGTTATCCTGTGAAATATGTAATTTTATTTTAGTTACCATTGTAAAAATACAGTCTCAGTGTTCAAAAATCCATTGTTTTATTGGTGATATAATTGCTTTAAGTGCCAAAGACATAAAGATGCCAATTCTAATTTGGAGACATAAATAGCTGGATCATATTTGACACCCTGTATTTCCAAAATAGTTGCAAATCTTGGAAAACAAAATGTAGTTGAAGCATTGTATTATTTGATTATACTTAATACCCAGTGCCTTCCAAAAGGAAATTAATTGGCTCATTTTAATCTGCAGGTTTTATATTTTTTATGTCCATTTTACAAAAAGAAGATAAATATTTTCTACCCACCACTAGTAGAAAATCTGCTTCTAGTTCTTAGAGGGTGTTTCTATGTGATCAAGGCAGTGAGAGCTGATGGTGCTTTCGCAACCATTGAGCTCCTATCTCTGAAGCACAGTCACTCCAGGATCCACAACTCCCTTTTGCCTCCTTATAGAAGGTATTATACTCCACTAAGGAAATGAATACTGATTACTTATGGTAATTTCTATTTTTTCATGTTTACCTTTATATCCTTAAAAATATTTCTGTGGTTTAAAGTGCTCATCTGCTAATTCAATCAACTCTTTAATCCTAGGTTTTTTACTGATGATTGATTTTCTCATGATTATGGGTAACCTTTTCATGTTTCTTCAACCTAGCAAAATATATTTCTCTGGAAGCTGGACATTGTGAAAAGTATTTTGTTTAATCTCTGTATAATTCAAATATTTCCTTAGGAGGTATTGACAGTTTTTTCTTTTTTTTTTTTTTTTTGGAAGGCAATTTGTTTCCTTGCAAATCAGCTACTCCTTGTGAGCATTGAAAAAACAAGCAAAATTGTCAGCATCCACTTTGTTGGAACTCAGTAAGATGGTCAAAGGTGAAACCAGCTGTTTCAATGCAGCTCAGCCCCAAGACTGAAGAACAATCCAGGCTAAGAGTTAGACATGGGTTTATTTAGGACTTACAAAGAGGAGGTGGTTCCAGGGCAGTGGCTGGCCAGGAAAGATGGAAGTTAGCACTCAGCAAAGAGCTAGGGGAGTGCCAGGGGTGGTATATAAGGGTTAGGTCAAAGATGTTCCATAGGTTTGAGAACAGAGTTTCAGCAGGTTCTTGTGACACAGGGGCAAGGAGAGTTTTATCTATAATGATCAGGGAGGGGACGTTTAATGCTTTGTTTACGATGCCATTTGTACATTTTTCCCCCCTGCAGTGGTCTTATGACCTTCAATATTTCTCTGGTCAACTAGGTGGCTACATGAAATAATTCATTTTCAATATGGAGGAGAGGGACTCTGGGCCTTGGGTCTCCACACCAACAAACCCATAACAACATATTATCTTTTATTAAAAACTGAATTATTTTATAAAACTAGCTTCTATTCATATTATATTCTTGACATATGTATACACACACACACAGTAGAATAGACAAACCCTAAATGAACTGTAATCCATGTGTAGGCTAACATTTGATGTAGCCGAGACAAACCCTTAAAATAAAAAAAAAAAACCTTCACTAAACTCTATTTGTAATGTTTGAAGTAACCAGAAGTAAAAGCCAATAACTACTTTTGTTGGTTTGAATATGTTATGTACCCCATAAAAGACCATGTTCTTGTAATCCACTTTTGTGGGGGCAAAGCTACTCTTGGTGGGATAATTTGAGTAGGCTGTTTCCATGGAGATATGACCCACCTAATTATGGGTGTGATCTTTTGATTAGATTATTTCCACAGAGATATGACACCACCCATTCAAGTTGGGTCTCAGTTTACTGGAGTGCTTAACAGAGCTCAGAGCCAACACAGACCACTTAGCTTAGAAAATACCCAGAGATGTTTTGAAGACAATCATTGAATAAAAAACCCAGAGACAGGCTAAGAAATGAAATCCAGAACTTGCCCTAGATAAGCTAAGAGAGGGCCCCAAGACACAGAGAGAAATGCCTAAAAGAAACAAGCAAGGACACACAGAAGTTGAGAGAGAGAAGCTAAGACAGAAGCACAGCAATATTTTGGAGAAAGCAACATATACCAGAAGCTAATCTCAGTGGAGTCACAGCAGACTCTGGTAATGTGATTTCCAATGTCACAGAGGAACACTGGATGCCATCAGCCTTTTATCAAGGAAGGATGCCTTAATTTGAACATTTTCATAGCCTTGGAACTTGTGCCAGTTTCAATGTATTATGTCCCCCAAATGCCATTATCTTTGATGTAATCTTGTGTGGGGCAGACATTTTGGTGCTGATTAGATTTGCATGGAAATGCACCCCACCCAACTGTAGGTGATAACTCTGATGAGATACTTCCATGGTGGCATGGCCCCACCCATTCAGGGTGGGCCTTGATCAGTGGAGCCATATAAATGAGCTGATGAGTAGAGGGAGCTCAGTGCAGCTGTGAGTGACATTTTGAAGAGGAGCTACAGCCAAGAGGGACACTTTGAAGAAACCACAGGAGCTGCAGACTTGAGGCATTTTGAAGATGGCTGATGAAAGCAGACTCTTGCTCTGGAGAAGCTAAGAGAGGACAAATACCCCACGTGCAACTGTGAGTGACATTTTTGAGGAACTGAAACCTAGAGAGGAACATCATGGGAGAAAGCCATTTTGAAACCAGAACTTGGAGAAGACACTGGTCACTTGCCTTCCCAGCTAACAGAGGTTTTCTGGAAACCATCAGCCATCCTCCAGTGAAGGTACCTGATTGCTGATGTGTTACCTGGACACTTTATGGCCTTAAGACTGTAACTGTGTAACCAAATAAACCCACTTTTATAAAAGCCAATCCATCTCTGGTGTTTTGCATTCTGGCAGCATTAACAAACTAGAACAGAACTGTAAATTTGTGAACTAATAAACCCTCTTTGTAAAAGCCAATCCATTTCTGGTATTTTGTATTCTGTCAGCTTTAGTAAACCAGAACACTGCTGTAAAATACTGGACAGCAATGCAGATGCAATCCAATAATAATCTCTTATTAGGTAGATATATAGACATTATCTGTAAATTCAAGTTTCTTGAAAAATGTAATACTTCTTTAAAACTTGTAGCTGTCCCTACCAGCAAACTCATTGAACTCTTACATTGCTTTAGTATCTGTTAACCTTTAAAGTAGTAAATTCTTTCAAACCAGACACCTAAATGTTTGACTGGTGACATCTTACATTGTAATTCATGATGCCAAGACTCTCCATCTCAATTTATACCTGGACAATAACAACCCATTCTTGTCTTAGCTTACAACCCCAAAGTCTGGCACCACTGCACATAGCTGCCTAATAATTATTAAAGTGATTGTTAATGACAGAAATAACCAGAAATGTTGCTGCAAAGGCAATAGTGAGGTTTTATTGAGCAAGAGCAACATGCATGTGGAGCACAGTCAGAAAGAAGCACCTGCTCGGGGTTTGGGGTTTACAGAGTGGCTTGTATGGATGACATGGGATGTGGGCTGCCTTGGGAGGGGTAGGACATTGTTAGGGTTGGTTTCAAGTGGTGTGTCCTTGAACAGAGCTGGCCACTTCAAGTAATATGGAGGCAGGATGTTAATCACTGGTGTGTCTTTGGACACAGCTTGGCAGTTCAAATACCACAGAAGCAAGATGTTTGCCAGCAGATTTTCCTATAATTGGCTTACACTGGTATTTTCTTGGAGATTTGTTCTTGCTGTAGCTGAAGAAATGTCCTTGTCAGTCAAGATATAATAGGTATGTTAAGCTGGAGCCCTTCATCAGATTTTCAGTTGACTTGGTCCTCTCCTGGGTATTGTGGGACCTCAAGCAAATCAAAATGGTTAGTGCAGTCATTAATCATTCTGTTTGTGCATGACTTGTGTCAACCCAGAAATAACTACCTTGCTAATTTCCCTCAGCCTATGTGCCTTTGTTTTAATACTATAAATCTACCTATATTTTTAGATCATTGAGAGAGATCTGAGGTTTCTAACCTCCTGTTCTTGGGCTATACATCATAATTAAAGCTCTTTCTCTCTTCAAAACCCAGGTGTCTCAGAATCAGTCATTGAACACATTGCTGCGAAACCATACTTGTCTGGTATCAAAGGTTTATAGCAAATAAGTAAATGCTAAATTAAGATAAAATCAACTTAACCACAGGAGGAAGATTTTATGGTATTTAGGATGAATGGAGATGGTCTTTGTTAGAAACAAGCATTATACAAAAAATGCTCACCCGGTTCTGGAGGAGAAAAGAATTTATTTATGATCTTGCAAGAAAGGGCACACAGCCAAAAATGTGGCAGGCTGGTGCACCAGAGGAAGAGAATGGTGATCTTTAAATCTCCTGCTCCTAATGCCTGAGTCCCTCCCCTGTTTCCCCATTGACTGGGTACTACAGAGGTTACAGCCTATCTGAGAGAACTAACTAATTCATCTTTGAGATTTTAATTCTTACAGCCTATCTAAGAGAGCCAACTAGCTCATTATTGAGATTTTGAACTGATCAGCCTATCTGGGAGAGTTCAGTTTAAATTTTTTTTTGCTGGGAGTTCCTACCTCTGATTTTACCTCATATCTCTTTACATTCCAGTAACCATGGTTACTTTTCCATATAAGGAGATAGCATAAATTCTCTTTCTTCCCTTTACCATAGGGATTGTTTAAGCTGGTTCTGCCTCCATTTTCCTTATTCCATGCTATCTCTTTTTGAAAACTAAACTTATCCTTTCTTACAGTCTTCATCCCTTGCATGGAAACCAAGCCTGTTTTCACTGAGAAATACAACTGTAAAAGAAGGCTGTTGAAAAATACCCATATTCACTGGCCAGTGAATAACAGAGCAATACTGTGAGTCAGTGGACTTGTTTTACCACACGCAGAGGTATTTCTGGGGTACCCAGTGCCCACACTTCATCTGAGAGGCAGGTTGCTGTTGGGGCCTGATTTTAGGGGGGAGAATAGGACACACAGCTCATCTGACAACTGACCAGTGAGAGGGACAAGGAACAGAAAGAGATTAAAAAAATGACAAACAAGAAAACCCCAGGCAAAAGAGTTGTATTGACTTCTAGAATAAACTAACCAAGGAAATCAGATGCTTAGACAGCAAAAAAAAAAAAAAAAAAAAAAAAAATCACAAGTCATATCAGGAAGCACAAAGATATGGCCCAGTCAAAGGAACACTTAACACCTCAGCAGATGCTGGAGTTGAAACAATGAATTAAAGATGTTCAATCTTCTAAAACAATTTGAGTTGAAAGAAAATGTGGCAAAAGAGATAAAGGATATATTGTGCTGGTTTGAGTGTTTCATGAACCCATAAAAGACTGTTTTGTTTAATCCACTCTTTTAGGGGAAGTCCTATTGTGGGTGGGATCATTTGTTTAGGTTGTTTCCATGGAGATGTGACCCAACAAATTGTGAATGGAACTTTGATTAGACTATTTCCATGGAGACGTGACCCCACCCATTCAAGGTGGGTCTTATTTGGCTTATCAGAGTCCTTAAGAGACCTCATGGGCAGAGGGAGAGTGCTCAGAGCTCACAAAGACACAGACACTTTGTGATGCAGATTATATGTAAGATATTGAAGGAGAAAAACTGCCAACCAAGAATTCTCTATCTGACAAAAATGTCCTTCAAAAATGAGGGAGAATTTAAAATACAGATTAAAAGACACTGAGAGTGTTCATGGACAAGAGATCTCTACAAGAAATACTAAAGGGAGCACAATAGGCAAAGAGTTAAAGAAAAGAGAGAGAGGTTTGGAAAAGAGTGTAGAAATGAAGGTTAGCAGTAAGGAGTCTAATAGTGCAAAAAGTGAAAAAAAATAAGATATAACAGGTAAAATCCAAAAGATAAAATGGTTGAAGGAGGTACTGCCTTAGAGTAATCACATTCATTAATAATGGATTAAAATCCCCAATCAAATTATATAGATTGGCAGAATAGATTAAAAACAACAAAACAGCTTCCATATATACACTATGTACAAGAGAGTCACTTAAGACCCAAGGTGGGAGGGTCAGGCTGAAAGTGAAAGTTTGAAAAAAAGATACTTCATGCAAACCACAACCAAAAAAGAGTTGGGGTAGCTATACTAATATCAGAAAATAAAATAGACTTAAAATATAAAACAATTAAAAGAGACAAAGAAGGACACTATGTATTGATAAAAGGCATAACCCATCAAAAAGACACAGCAATCAAAATATCTATGGATGAAGCAAGCATGTCCCAAATTACATGAGGCAAACACTGACAAAACTGGACGGAGAAGTAGACACTTCTACAATAGTAATTGGAAAGTTCCATACACCACTCTCTTCAAAGGAAGAACATCTAGAGAGAGCATCAATGAGGAAACAGAGATTTTGAATACTATAATAATTGAACTAGAATTAACAGACATTTACAAAACACTGCACCCACAAACAGCAAGATATACATTTTTCTCAAGTGCTCATGGATCATTCTGAATGATAGATCAGTTGTTGGGTCACAAAGCTGTACTCAATCTATTTAAAAACTTCAAAATTATACAAAACAGTTTCATGGATTATAATGGAATGACATTAGATATCAATAAAAGGGGGAAGTCTGGAAAATTCACACATATGTAGATGCTAAGGCACACACTTTAAAACTACATTTGAAAACAACCAATGTTGACATGAAAAGAAATAGATTGCCTCAACAAAAAAGTAACAAGAGATTGAACCAGTTATCAAAAAACTCCCAAAAAAGAAATGTCCAGGATCAGATGGCTCCACATATGAATTCTACCAAGTATTCAAGAAAGAATTGGTATGAATACTAGTCAAAGTCTTCAAAAAAATTGAAGAGGAGAAAGCTAAATAACTCTTTCTATGAACCCAGCATCACCCTAACAGTAAAGCTATGCAAAGATACTATAAGAAAAGGACATTACAAACCAATCTCTTTAACAAATATAGACCCAAAAATTCTCAATAAAATACTTGCAAATTGAGTCCAGCATCACATAAAAAGAATCCAATATCATGACGGTTCTTATTTTCTAATGCTGCCAGAATGCAAAACACCAGAAATGGATTGGCTTTTTAAAAGGGGGCTTATTTGGTTACACAGTTACAGTCTTTAGGCCATACAGTGTCCATCAACAAAGGGTACCTTCACTGGAGAAAAGCCATTGGCATTTGGAAAATCTCTGTTAGCTGGGAAGGCATGTGGCTGGCATCATCTTGCTCCCAGGTTGTGTTTCAAAATGGCATTCTCCAAAATGTCTGCATCAGCTTCCAAGGGCCATCTTCAAAATGTCTGTCTCAGCTACAGCAGTGATCTCCTTATGTCTGAGTTTATATAAGACTCCAGTAAACCAATCAAGGCCCATGCCAAATGGGCATGGCCACACCTCCATGGAAATACTGAACCAATAGTTTCCAACCTAATCCACAGCAATATGTCTGCCCCCACAAAATTGCATTAAAGAATATGGCTTTTTCTAGGGGACATAATATATGCAAACTGGTGCATTCCACCCCCTGGACACCAGAAAAACATATTCTTTTCAGATAGAAAATACATTCATCCTATCACAATATCACAAAAACTTAAATCATTTCAGTAACAATAAGCAAGTCCAAGATCCCATCAAAATCAGTTACAAGCATGGTCCGTCCAAAAGCAAAATTACCCTCTGGCTCTGTACCTGTGAAACTTAGAACATGTTATCTGCTTCTATCATATAATGGAGGGACATTCATAGGATAACATTTCCATCACCATAAGGAGAAACTGAAAGTAAAACAGGTTTTAAGGGACTAAAACAGTTCCTAAAACCTGCAGGGTAAACTCCATTAGATTTCAAAGTCTGAGAGTCATTAAAAGAATGATGTTGTATCCTTGGGGCTTGAGAGAGCAGGAGTCCAACCCTTTCCAAATGCTGGGGTGAGTGCTACAACATATCCATACATTGGTGAGACCACCTTTTTCTCATCCCTACCCCCCTAAACATCAGGTTGCCATCTGGACTCTGCCTTTCTGGGGCAAAGGCTTTACTCTCTCTGAACAGTGGGGTGGCAGCCAGGCTCTCCCGAGTCCCCTGGTAATGTGAAATTACATTTCAAAATGGTGTTCTCCAAAATGTCTGCATCAGCCTCCAATGGCCATCTTCAAAATGTCTGTCTCAGCTACAGCAGTGATCTCCCTATGTTCAAGCTTCTATAAGGCTCCAGTAAATCAATCAAGGCACATGCCAAATGGGCATGGCCACACCTCCATGGAAATACTGAACCAATAGTTTCCAACCTATTCCACTCCAATATGTCTGCCCCCACAAGATTGCTTTAAAGAATATGGCTTTTTCCGGGGGACATAATATATACAAACTGGTACAATGATCAAGTTGGTTTTATTCCAGGTATGCAAGTGTGGTTCAACACAAGAAAGTCAATTAACTCAATACACCACATCTATAAATTAAACAGGAAAAACCACAGAATCATCTCAATTGATGCAGAAAAGTCACCTGACAAAATTCTTCATTTCTTGATGAAAACACTTCAAAGAAAGGAATAGAAGGAAATTTCCTCAACATGATAAAGGGAATATGTGAAAAACCCACAGCTAACATCATAGTCAATGGGGAAAGATGGAAATATTTCCCTCTGGATTAGGAAAAACACAAGGATGCACACTGTCCTAATATGGTGCTGGAAGTTCTACCTAGAGCAATTAGGCAAGAAAAAGAAATAAAAGTCATCCAAATTGGAAAGGGAGAAGTAAAACTTTCACTGTTTGCAGATGAGATGATCCTATATACAGAAAATCCTGAAAAATCTACAGTAAAGCCACTAGAGCTAATAAATGAGTACAGCAAAGTGGTAGGAAACAAGATCAATGCAGAAAAATCATTAGTTTTTCTATAAACTATTAGAAGCCTCCTGGGGAGAAAATCAATAAAAAAATTCCATTTACAATAGCAAACACAAGAATCATATATTTAGGAAAAAATTTAACCAAGGACATAAAAAACCTGTACAAAGAAAACCACCAAAATTGCTAAAAGAAATCAAGGCAGATCTAACTAAATGGAAGGACATTATATGTTCACCAATTGGAAGACTAAATATAGTTAAGACTCAATTCTATACCAAATGGATATAGTTTTAATGAAATTCTAATTAAAATTCCAACAACTTACTTTGCAAAAACAGAAAAAAAAAATTTATTTGTAAGGGCAGGATGCCCTGAATAGCTAAAAATATCATAAGAAAAGTGAAGTGTGAAGTGTCATACTACATGTCTTTAAAGCATATTATGAAGCTGTAATATTCAAAACAGTATAGTACTTTCTTAAAGACATATCAAACATGGAATTGAATTGAGAGTTCAGAAATAGACCCTTTCATCTATGGACTATTGACTTTTGACAAGGTGGTCAAGTAGACTAAACTGGGAAGAGCACCTTCTTCAACAAATGGTGCTTGGAGAATTGGATATCCATATCCAGAAGAATGAAAGTGGACCAATATCTCACAGCTTATAGAAAAAGTAAGTCAAAATGGATCAAAGATGTAAACATTAGAGCTAACACCATAAAACTTTTAGAAGAAAATTTAGGGAAATCTCTTAAAGATTTTGTGATAAGAGGTGGTTTCCTAGACCTTACACCCAAAGTGTGAAAAATTAAAAAAAAAATAAATATATAAATGGGATCTCCTCAAAACTGAAAACATTTGCACATCAAAGGACTTTTTCAGGAAAGTAAAAAGGCAGCCTATACAATAGAAGACAGTATTTGGAAACCACATATCACTTCAGTATTTCATATCCAGAATATATCAAGAGATCATGCAAATCAACAACAAAAAGAAAATCATTTTAAAAATGGATAAAAGACATGGCCAGATGCTTTTCTGAAGAGGAAGTACAAAGGGCTCAAAAATATGTGAAAAGATGCTGAACTTCACTAGGTATTTGGGAAATGCAAATCAAAACCACAAAGAAATACTATCTCACAACTAGCAAAATGGCCATTATCCCCCAGAAGCAGAAAACTACAAGTTTTGGTGAGAATGAGGAGAAAGAGGTACACTTAGTTACTGTTGGGAATGTGGAATGGTGTAACTACTCTGGAAGGCAGTTTGGTGGTTCCTCAGGAAGCTAAGAATAGAATTTCTGTATGGTCCAGCAATCCCATTACTAGATATGTACTCAGAGGAACTGAAGGGTAGGACACAAACTGATGTTTGTAAAATGATGTTTATAGCAGCATTATACATGGTTACAAACAGATGGAAATAGCCCTGATATCCATCACCGACAAGTTGATAAACAAACTGTTATATATATGCATGATGGAATATTATGCAGCTGTAAGACAGAAGAAAGTCTTGATGCATGATTGGGGACTTGATGCTGAAGGAGTACAGAATACTCAACAGGATTGATTGTAAAGATCCAGAAATGGATAGCATGATACTATGTGATTGTAGCACAATATTGCAAGTATAATGAATTAAGCTGAGTAGGGTTGAAAGAGACCAGAAGGAAAAAGAGAGGATAAAATGGGGACTGTAAAACTTAGCAAAAAACTAGAGAGACAATGAATCGTGATTAAATATAGAAATATAAGAAAGTTTTCCATAAGAGAGATTAAGTGAATATCAGCATAGCAAGCTTTGGAAAATGGGATGGTATATAGGGAGAAAAAGACTGTCAATGAAAATTAGGGCCTCTATTTAACAATAACATTGTAACATTCTTCCAATAATAGTAACAAAGGCAATCCACCAAAGCTAAATGTCAACAGATGGCCATATAAGGGAGGAGTATGGGATTCTTGTTGTTTCTCCTTTTATATTATATTTTACTTTTATTTTTTTAACTTTCTATTCTTTCCTTTTTTCTTTTGTTGCTCCTTGTCTTCTTTTTTTGCAGAAGAAATGTAAATATTCTCATATATAATGTAGTTGTGAAAGCATAACTATCTGATTATACCAGTAAATATTGATTGTTCTCTTAGGATGGATTGCATGATGTGTGAATAAAACTGTTTAAAAATAAACAGAAAGACATAAATTCTGGAGAAGATGTGGAGAGAGAGACACATATTCACTGTTGGTAGGGAAGTAGAATGGTGCAGCCCCTTTGGAGGGAACAGTGGTGGTTCCACAGGAGGCTAAATATAGTGTTGCCATATGATCATGAAACCTCAGTATTTTGTATACACTGGTGAGAACTGAAGGCAAGGACATAAATAGGCATTTACACACTGGTCTCTATGGCAGCAGTTTTCATGATTTGAAATGGATGGAGATGGCCTAATGTTATATTGACAGGTGAATGGAAGAGTGAACTGTGGTGTATTCATGCAACAGAATATTGAATGGCTGAAAGGACAGAAGTCATGAGGTATGCAATTACGTGAATGAAACTTGAGGACATTTTGTTGAGTGAAATAAGCAAGAAAGGAAAGGATAAATATTGCAAGGTCTCACTGTTATAAACTAGCTATGAGAAGCAGATGCTGAGAACTGAATTTGAGAGCACAGATATCAGGGGATAAAATATGGACAGAGATTGGGCAATTGATGCAGGTGTGCAGTGTTCAATGAGACTTTTTGTAAATGTTTATAGTTTGTATCTCTTATAACAATCACATCTGTTCCTGACTTTTGACTGTTATTTAAGAGATGCTTATTTGGTACAAAATTTATATTCTCTGTAGCACTTTTTCTAATGTTACTTGTATGTTCATTTTATTTAAACAACATGTTTGCATGGAACCTATAGTGGGGAATGAGATCTTGTTTTTCTATACAGGTTAATATGATTCCCCAGTGTACCCCAGAGTATTTGAGGCAGAAAATATAACAGTATTTGCAAAGTCCCCTTGAGGGGCTGGGGGGAAAATTAGATATATTAAACTTCCTTACCTGGGGAATTCCTGATAGACTCACAAGCATTATGTACTCCTAATTTAATGTCATATCCTCTGTCTTCCTGCTTGCCCTTATGAAACTTATTCCTGCAAAAGGAAGCTAAGCCTACTTATACTTATCCCTAAGATTCAAACCCAGAGAATCTTCTTTGTTGCTCAGTGTAGCCTCTTTCTCTCAGCCAACTCTGCAAATAAAATCAAGACCTTCCCCCCTACATGGGATGTGACTCCTAGGGGTGAAAGTATCCCTGCCAGTGTGGGACATGACTACCAGGGATGAGCCTGGCCCTGACCTCATGAGATTGAGAATGTCTTCTTGACCAAAAGGGGGAAAAGAAATGAAACAAAATAAAGTTTCTGTTGCTGAGAGATCTCAAATAGAATAGAGAGGTCATTCTGGAGGTTATTATGCATTATGCAGGTATTTCTTTTTAGGTTCTAGTGTATTAGAATAGCTAGAAGGAGTACCTGAATCTGTTGAACTGTGATCCAGTAGACTTGATTCTTGTTGAGAAATGTATAACTGTACAGCTTAATCATTTGACCATGTGATTATGAAAACCTTGTGACTGACCCTTCCTTAACCCAGTGTATGGGCAGTTGAATAATAAAGTAAACACAAAAATATATAAATAATGGGAGGATGGATATGGGGTATGGGATGGTTTGGATGTTCTATTTTATTTTTATTTTTTTCTTTATTTTAAAGTATTGAAAATATTCTAAAGTTATCATAGTGAATTCATAAATATACCATGATATTGTGAGCCATTGTTTGTATACTTTGGATTTATTATGTGGTGTGTGAATATATCTCAGTAAAATTGCATTTTAAAAGACGTGGCATATGAAAAAACAACGAAGTTTGGCCCATTCACAAGAAAAAATAATAAGAGAAACTGTCCCTGGTGAAGAAGACATTGGGATTATTAGACTAAGACTATGAATCAGTTGTAATAAATATGCTCAAAGAGGTAAAGGATGTCATACACAAAATTAAGAATAACAGGAGAATGAAGAGCCAATAAATAGATAATATCAATAAAAAGATACAAAACTATTGAAATAGAAGTTCTGGAGTTGAAAACAAGAAACACAAGTAGAACACTTATTAAAGAATTGCAACAGCAGATTTGTGATACAGAAAAAAAAAGGAGTTTAAGATAGATCAATTGAAATTATCCATTCTGAGGATTAGACACCCCCCCCCCCAAGAAAAGATCACAGTCTAAGAGCCTTCTGGGACATCACAAAGTAAATCAACATACTTATAATGGGGATCCTTGAATGAATTCCAGAAAAAAAAAATTTTAAATGCCATTTACTATTACAGCAGGGTTTTGCAACTGTTCCAGTTTGCGTGGGATTGAACTGATATCTAATTATTTTCCTCATTGTAACTTTAATCATTGACTCTATGCAAGTGAGTGACTGCCTTTACATCATGTAGGTCCCCATGGGACTGTACAAAATATTTATGTTCCTTCCTTCAATTGCCCTTATCTTTTCTCACTGGGGAATGGTAGGATGGTCTACATAATTACCCAGTACATAAAGGCAGGTTTTGAAATCTCTCAGATGATTTGGGAATAAGAAGGAATTACCCATTTCTTCCTCAGGGAGCATCAAAATGAGAGAAAGAAACCTTAAATTCTTCCCACAGAAAGAAAGAGAAATTTAGAAAAAAAATTCCAGTACTTGATTTAAGGTGAGTGAGTAAGAATTGTCTTTGATTCTGATTACCCATGAATTTTGGTAATTTCTGACTTACACACTTAAGGTCTTTGAGTGCTGGTCATATCAAGTACTGCACAAACACACATTA
This sequence comes from Choloepus didactylus, assembly GCF_015220235.1. NCBI lineage: Eukaryota > Metazoa > Chordata > Mammalia > Pilosa > Megalonychidae > Choloepus > Choloepus didactylus. Next base: position 85,944,379 of record NC_051322.1, read on the forward strand.
AGTCCTTTAGTAACTGGGAATTAAATTGTTCTTAGGACATTAAATTCTATGAAATGAGCATGTGCCCAAGATATATCTGCTTTGCCTGAGATGATAGTGGCATTTGGATACAAATGCAGAGATAGTTAATATATCTGAAACATTTATCAATGAACTAATCTAATAGATTCTGTTAAGGTTAGGCTTGTCAGATAAAATATAGGAACCAGTGAAATTTGAAATCAATATAAACAATGAATAGATTTTTTTAGAATAATTATGTCCTAGGCAATATTTGATAGATGACAAATATTTCTTTTAGTAAAATTATATCCACTGCAATACCTGATAAACAATAATTTTAGTATGAGTATGCCCTGTTCAATATTTGTTAAACTATAAATACTTTTTAAATAAGAATGCCTCACATAAAAAGCTGCCCTTTTGTTGTTTTTATTGTTCTACTCAATTTTTACTACTGGATATAGCTGTTGGTTTTCTTTTTTTGTAGAATTGGCATTATTACCTAATTGAGTAGATGGTCAGAATGTAGCTTGATTTTTAAAAAACATGGGTTTTCTTTTTTTTGTAGAATTGGCATTACAACCTAATTGAGTAGATGGTCAGAATGTAGCTTGATTTTTAAGAAACATGGAATTATGGAGGATATCTTCAATTGAGCAAAAGTCCTAAAAGATAACATCATTATGAAATATTGATATTTCAGTCATTGCTTTGCAAACTTTTGTCTCCTGTCCATTCTAATGGTTATTTTCAACAGGAGATGTTGAAATATAAAAATTAACACGTTCAGGAAAGATAAGAGATAACATGAAGAAGGAGCAGGTTAAAAGAATCCAGATATTTTCAGATTAGTTGTAACTGGAACTGAAAATGGAGTTAGGCTCAATAAGCACAAGAATAATTCTTAGGAAAATATTGAAGACATCAAATTAGTGTAACTAGTGCTGGAATTCTGATTCCTTTGCTCAATCCAGTGAACTTTTTATTCTATAGAAAAATCCTGTTATAGCAGGATCTGTAATAATTCAAATTTGAGATGAAGTTTAAAACTAGCATAAGTTTTACTTCCTGGAAGTTTTACCCAGCTGAAGGACCAAAAATCATCCTTACCCAACAAATCCTCAAGGTGGCTCTGGACTACAATTGCTCCCAACTGTAGGCTTTGACCTTTTAGTTGGTGGGAATTGGGAAGGGAGGTGGACTGAAAGTCTACATGATAGGTGTGTGGCCAAAATCCTGGAGATTTCATTACATTATATAATTCCAGATTGCATTCTTTTGTGTCTGAATTTTTTGAGCTACATTACTGTTGCAATTGAAAATTGTACTGCAGAATCCTAGGTTTGCATTAAAGGGATCCTGAATGTGAAAGGGTTTTAAAGCAGTTCCAGTGTGATCAGGCTAAAGTAGCTTTCCTAGCTTCAATCAGGGAAATTGTGCTTTGATTTACTACTTTCCCTATGTAGCTGCAGGAAAAGAAGACATGGAATTTCTCATTGGAATTCTTGAAAATCACAGTGATATACTCTATAAATTCTCATTTTACAGTTACAGAAAAAAATGAAACTTTGCAATACATGATTAAATAAATTCACAAATAAATATTAAATGCAAGAGATTTTATCATCTCCTCTGTGCTAAAAATAAATAAAGCATATATAGTTAACTAATAAAATTGCCTTAAATTAAGGAAGCCATGCATTTGACAGGAATTTCATTGCTTCTGTCCTAGAGTCTCTGGGGATAGCCCCCTTTCTCCTAACCTTTGTCTTCTTTACTAAGCAGATGGAAATTTTGGAGAACACTGAACTCAAGGCAGTAGAGTTGGATGGCCAGAGATCAGCATTTCTTTCTCTGTCTCTCTCCCTTTCTCAACCTCTCAGGAATTTGGGAGGTTGAATCAAAATTCCTACAGGGGCATGTCTGGGCAACTGTGTTGTTCCAGGACCCACTGGTTACAGTGCATCTTCACTGAGTATCCCCTGTACTGTACAGAAGATCAACAAGCATCTGATTTCTCTAGTGGGAATGTGGATCTGTGGGTCTATGTTCAGACCACTCAAGTTAAAAACTATTTTGCAAATCACCCACGGATACAAGGCAAAGTGAACAACATGTGCATATAAAGACTAGAAAGGAGGCCATAACCAATAGAAACTAGGTTGGAAGAGATCCAACTAAGAGATAAGTTTGGATCCTTCATGATCATTCTTTCCTGCTTTTCCCATCTGGGCAAGGCACAGATGCACAGCACATTGCCCTGGGCATCCTACCACTCCTCACACTCTCTTTGACCTAGATGAGACAACTTTACCTTGTGCCTTTAAATGAGCCCATTAGAGGAACAGAATAATGTTAGAAGTTTTCATAAATAAATTCTTCAGAATTTCTAAAAAAAAATTGCCTGAATATTGAAGTAAACCATAGAATTTAGCAAGCATGGGCCATACAATTTGTTTCTTGAAGCTCATAGAAATTGTGGCTATTAGTAAAATAAATTATTAATGAATATTGAGGCATATACATATCCTTAAAATGAAAAAGATAAAAACACAAAATTCAACTATAAACAAACTGATAATGGTCATCTATTTCATAATATCCAGAAATGACTTCTGATAAATCTCTGACTCATGTCAGCATATGGGGTGCTGGGATTGTCCTTAAGAATCACTGTCACCCAGAACAGACAGAATTATTTAATTATATAGGTCATTAATTTGAACCACATAAATATATTCACTAACATTAAATAAAGCTTTAACTCTATTCCCACATAGCTAGCCCCCAATAACTCTGGTAGACATTCCAATGCAATATAACATTAGGTCAAGTACAATGGAGAAGAAGACAAAATGGATAGAGATGGCTTTAATTGTGGATAGATGAGATCATGATCATATCACTTTCACAACATTTATAAATATATTTCACAATGTGAGTTCATTGTTAAGGGTCCATGCAGGGTCTTTGAAGTGCAGTTGAGGAACCATAAAATATAAGCATCACTTGCTTCACCTTCTATTTGCCTCTCTCATTAAGAATATGAAAATAAAAAAAGAATCAAACAAAAATTGAAGTGTGCTATATAAAAGTTGTGATTTCATTGGGTAGATAAATAAAATATATTATTTCTATATAAACACATACATGTTTTATCAGTGATATGCTCTAAGCATTGCTGACTCTATTAAGAGTTCAATCTATACCATAGTAGCGCCCCTATATTGGGAAAAAGGAAAATTTATGGAGTATTTTAGCTTCAAAATCAGATGTGGGGTTTATTTTTCTTTCCTTCAGTATAAAAGAAGATTCTACATTGTGTTTAAAATAATGTAATTTGTTTATATAATTTTGCATGAAAACTAATAGCAATGCTTCTGTTTCTCTCTAGAAAAAGATAACTGGTTAAATGGGCAAACAGAATCTGACAGTGCTGTCTGAATTCATCCTGCTGGGAGTTACAAGTCGCCCTGAGCTGCAGGGTCCCATTTTTGGGATCTTTCTTCTCATCTATGTGGTCACAGTGGTGGGCAACCTGGGTATGATCATCCTGACCAAGGCAGACTGCCACCTCCACACACCTATGTATTTCTTTATTAGACACCTGGCTTTCAGCGATCTTGGCATTTCTACTGTCATTTGTCCCAAAAAGCTGGTAAATTTTTTGAGAAGCAAAACACCATTTCCTATTATGCCTGTGCCATACAGCTGGCCTTTTTCCTTTTCTTAATGATCAGTGAATTTTTCGTGTTGTCAGCCATGGCCTATGGATGCTATGTGGCCATCTATAACCTTCTGCTCTACAGTGTTATCATGACCCAGAGGGTTTGTCATGTGCTTGTGGGTATCCCCTACCTCTGCAGCACCTTTCAGTCTCTAATGATCACTATTAATATTTTTACTTCATCCTTCTGTGGTTCTAATATCATCAATCATATCTACTGTGATGATGTTCCTTTGGCAACTATGCTCTGCTCCAATGCACAAGAACTAGGATTACTGATCCTAATAATTGCAGCATTTAATTTGATTTCCTCCCTTGTCTTAGTCTTAGTATCCTACATGCTGATACTGATAGCCATATTTCTAATGCATTCAGGAAAGGGCAGGAAAAAAGCTTTCTCCAGTTGTGGTTCTCATCTAACTGTAGTGCTTGTGTTCTATGGAACTCTACTGTTTATGTATGTGCAACCTAAATCTATTCACTCTTTTGAAAGTGACAGAATGGTCTCTCTGTTTTACACTTTAGTCATCCCTATGCTTAACCCATTGATCTACAGCTTAAGGAACAAAGAGGTAAAAAATGCCTTCTACAGATTTTTTAAGATTCCATGATCTTTTTATTCCATATTCAGTATAGAATATTGTTCTAGAAAGTGATGACAAAAGCAAATGTCACTTGAGAATACTTTAAATAGATAGACTTATTTTCCTTTTGGCTCTGAAGCAGACTGTTTCTTTGTGCTTCCATAAATCCTCATACTTCCCCTGAATGGAACTCTACCACTCTACCTCCTTAAATCACTTGTTGCTAAGTTCAGTTTGGTTTGGCTTCTTTAAGGACAAAAATCTACTTAATCTTTTTTCTTTGTAGTTTTTGATCTAAAAACAAGGTGTATAGAGAGTTTGAGAGTTTTCTGTGCATTTTGTTGACACCATGAAGAATTTGTTCTACTGTAATCATTCATTTCTACCATGATAGTCATTTGTTTTTAACTCTGCTTTATTCATGTATGTATGAAATAGATTTGATAAATTTGATTATTATCACATGATTTTATGCTCTTATCTTAATATATGTAATGCACCACTTGACAAATTTTATGGTCATATTTCAGAGTCACATATAGCAGGTGGTTCAGAAAGAATCAATGTTAGGAAGTAAACAAATGCAGTGTACATGGAGGAAAGAAAGAAGAATAAAAAGAAGGAAATTTAAGATGCCTGATTAGAAGGGCTAATGGATTCATTAAAGATGAAAATTGAAGGAGAACATAAAGAAAAGATTATTTGTGAGAAACAGAATATAATATTGACGTATTCTCTAATATGATTTTAATGGATTTGGAGAATATTATATTATTGAAGAAGTAAGAAGAATATCTCAAGAGGACAGAACACTGTATGATACATTATTTTCATTGCAGAGTAACCAAAATCTCAGGCAAGCAATTCATTAATAGAATATACATAAAGGATGCTGAGAAGAACTCTAATGAATTAATGTATGTTCTATTCCATGTCAGATACACTCTTCTCATTATTTTATATTTAGTTACTGCAACACTTGGGGACAGATATTTGTATCATTTCAAAATCCTCAGTGTTTCAAACAAACAACAAACATTCCACATGCCTATATTTCATGTTCCCTCCCTAGCAAAATAATTAAAGAGACATGGAAAAATTCATAACCATGCACCAATATTTACACAAAGCCAATTAAACTCAGTTTTTACTCTTTGCTTTGGTTTGGCACAGATAGCATATTAAGAAAAACTTCTGCTCTGGTAAAAAAGATAAATATAGTCAATGGGATTTGAAACTGTATTGTTCTAAAAGGGAAAATGTAAATTCTAAAGAAATTATTTAAAGGTAAAATATTTATGTATGTATAAATAAATATTGACAAAACAAAAAATAGTGTCCAATATAAACCACACATTGAATAGCATTTTTAACTCATTATATCACTCTATATACATATAATTTATGTATTATGACAAACTCCAATTTCCTATGCCCTCATAGAATTTATATTTTAATGAATTATGCAGAAAACAATACAATTCTAGGTATGCTATAATTGGTTAATTTTTTGTGTCATCATGTGTTGATTATGGTGTTCATTGTTTGGCCAAAAACTGGAATTATTCTTGCCATGGAGTTATTTTATAGATGGGATTAGAATCCACAATCAGTTGACTGTATGTAAAGAAGATTAGCCTCAATAACATTGTTGAGCCTCAGTGAATGAATAGGTCTTAAGAGCAACAACTGAGGGTTCCAGTATTCACAAGGAATTTTGCTTCAAGGCTACACCCTCCAACACTTTCTTAGTTTTTAGCCTATGGAATACTGACTCAAGGCTTTAACATCACTCTTACCAGAATTTCCAACCCCCAGCCTGCTCTACAGAATTTAGACTTCCCAGTCTACACAATTGCTTAAACCATTTCCTTGTAATGAACCTCTTAATGTATACCTGCATTATCCTGTAGGTTCTGTTTCTCTGGAGAATCCTTACTTAAACATCCTGGAACTCGGCAGAAAATTGAAGAAAGAGACAAAGACAGCATTAATAGGCAGTATACCTATACAATATGTCAAATGTGCTTTACAATACTTTATGGTAGTAAAATTCAAAATACACAAGAAAATAATCATTTTTAAAAATCCAATTCAGTGGCACTCAATATGCTGCCAGTGGTTTCAACCATCATCTCTATCTAGTTCCAAAATATTTTTACCTTCAAAGCAGAACCAAGCAAATTAAGAATTCAATCATGTTTTCCCCATGTCCTCAGCCCCTGGTATCCACAAATCTGCTTCCAGCCACAATGAATTTACTGTTTCTGGCAATTCATTTAAATTGAATCATAAAATATGAGAGCTTTTGTAACTGACTTCTTAAACATAGCATAATATTTTCAAGGCTCATCCATGTTGTAATGTGTAGCCGGACTTCCTTCATTTTTATGGGTAAATAAAATTGCATTGTCTCCATCTGTTTTGCTACCCACTCTTCTACTATGAACATTTGTCTTATAGCCATATTTTGGCTACAGTGAGTAGTGCTGACATGAAAATTCATGTACCATTATTTGTTTAAAAATTTGTTTTCAATTCTTTGAGGTTATATCTAGGAGTGGAATGCTATGTGTTCCAGTTTGCTGATGCTGCTTTTCTTCACTGAATCATGGCCATTGAAATCTGGAAAACTTCTATGAGCTTGGAAGGCACATGACTGGCTTCTGCTTGCTCCCAGGTTGTGTTTCAAAATGGCATTCTCCAAAAGGTTGCTCTTGGGGTGTTTTGTCCTTCTTAGCTGCAGCTACTCTTCAAAAATGTCACTCTCAGTTGCTCTGAGGTCCCTCTGTGAGCTCTTTTTATAGAACACCAGTGAACTAATTAAAAACCACCCTGAATGGGTGGGGTAACCCCTCCATGAAAATTATCCAATCAAATGTCTTGCCCACAGTTGATTGAGTCACATCTCCATGGAAACACTCTATGAAAGAATTTCAATCTAATCAGCATGAATGCATCTGCCCCCACAAGACTGCATCAAAGAACATGGTGTTTTCTGGGGGACATAATATATACAAACTGGTACATTCCACCTCCTGGACCACAGAAAAACATATTCTTTCCATATACAAAATACAAACATCCCATTACTATATCACAAAACCTTAAATCGTTTCAGTAATAAGAAAGTTAAAGATCCAATCAAAATCAGTTACAGGTGTGGTCTGTCCTAAGGCATAATTCCCCTTCTAGCTGTGGACCTGTGAAACTTGGAACAAGTTATCTGCTTCCAATATCCAAAGGAGGGAAATTCATAGGATAAACATCCCCATTGCCATATGGAGAAACAGTAAGGAAAACAGGGTTTAAGGGACCAAAACAATTCCTAAAACCTACAGGGCAAACTCCATTAGATTTCAAAGTCTAAGAGTCATTTAGAAAATGGTTTTCCTATCCTTGGGAATTGAGAGAGCAGGAATCCTATGGTTTCCAAAGGTCTATGTGGCAGCCCTTTCCTTTCCAAATGCTGGGGTGAGAGATCCAACATATCCACACATTGGGGAGACCACCTTCTTCTTGGCTCCACCCTCCTCAAACATCAGGGTACCATGTTTAAATTATTTAAAGCTACTACCTGAGTTGTTAAAAATGTTTAAGCTATTGTTTTGATTGAAGAAATGTTAACATTAATAACAGAGAGTGAAAAAGTAATCTGTGCTGGCATGGCTTTGACAGATCTGTCATTCCTCCAGTGCAGACTCTAACCCCAAATTTTCACTGTGCTGACAAAGATATTGTTATGTATATTTCTATTTTAAATGTGTATCACAGAGAGGTCACTAGGGGTTGTTAATAATCTTCACAGTTAATTTGAAAATAGATGGATAGAGATTATCTAAGATAAAAACAGAAGGAAAACTAAAGAAAACTGAACAGAAGCTCAAGACTTGTGGGACAGCAACAAGAATACTGATGTAAACCTAATGGGGATTTGGAAAGAAAAGGAGACATGAAAAGGGAGCAGAAATAACATGTGACAGAATAATGATTGAAAACTTTGCAAACTGTTCAAGAACTTCAACAGAAACCAAGTATTATTAACAGAAAGAGATACATACATAGGCACATCATTATTAATCTGGTGAGAGAAAGAAAGAAAATCTTGAAAGCAGCATGAGAATTGATTTCCAAATGTCCATCAACTAATAAATAGATAAACAAATATAAAATATCCACATGAACACATAGTATTCAGCAATAAATAGGAATGTATTTCTAATGTATAAAATAGCATGGATGCAAGGCACATCCAAAATATCATTATGCTGAGTGAAAGATACCAGTCACAAGAGAATTCAAATTGTGTGGTTTTGTTTATCTGAAAATTTCTAAAAAGCAAATCCATGAGACAGAATGTATATCAGTGGTTGCCAGGAGCTGTATGTGGTAGTGAGAATTAACTAGACGTTGGCATAAGGGAAATTTTCATGGGGAAAGAAATATTTTGTAACTTGATCTTGGTTGTATTTACATGATTTTACATTATTAAAATCACTGATTTTGTAAACTTACTAATTTAGAACTAGATAATGATGATGTTGTGCAATATTGCAAATTTTCTCAAATAAGTTTACTTATAATCCATTTCCCTATAGTAGGTGAATTTATATGGTACATAAATTCAACCTCAAGAAAACTGTTAGAAGCATCATAAAGTAACAATATTGGAATATTATGATGTTAAGACTAAGTCTCAATTTATCTAGCTGGTATAAAATCTGTAGCTTATTTATTACCACACCCATTCAACAAATACTGAAATTTAGCTGTACTTTGTGGAATGAAAATATGAACAAAACAAGATCTTATGTTTCTGCTGTTTTAAATAGTGTTTTGAGTGTGGGCTTTTGAGACAAACTCATAGTTTGAATCTCATTTCTGCCACTTATCAGTTGTAAGACTTTGGCAATTTATGTAATCTCACAGATTCTGTTACCTTATCTGCAAAAATGGTGGAAAATGAAAATGTTATTTTAATTAGGGCTAGAAGAACAAATACATATAATGCCCATAGTATATTACTTAGCACATTGAGAGACATAGGAAGTACTTCCTGAAAAGTTTAACATCCAGAAATTTAAATTATTTTCCATTTTTACAGCTGATTTTAATTCAGTCTTTTGACATGAATCAATTTACAAATCAGGAATGGATTTTTTTTCTCAAGAAACTGTGGTCATGGAGGTGGGGCAAGATGGCAGCATAGAGAGGTATGAAATTTAGTTAGTCATCTAGAGCAACTAGTAAATAGCCTGGAACAACTAGTAAATAATCTGGAAAAAGTGTTGAGGGACATCTGTGACTGGACACCAGCCTGGAATGAATGGAATGACTGAGATCCCAGCATAGGGTTATAAGTAAATCTCCACCAAACTGTGCAGCTGGCACCCCTCTCCCCCCGGCATGGCACACTGAGTTGGAACACTTCCTTGTGGAAAAAAAAGAAGCAAGTTACTAGAAGTGAGGGAGTATAACTCAACCAAGATCCAATTTCAGGTTTCTTTTTAATTTAATTTTATTGAGATTGTTCATATACCATACAATTATCCAAAGATCCAAAGTGCACAATCAATTGCACCCGGTACCATCATACAGCTGTGCATCCATCACCACAATTAATTTTTTGTCCAATTTTTAGAACATTTGCATTACTCCAGAAAAGAAATAAAGACAAAAAACAAAAAAGCAAAAAACAAAATAACATCAAATCCTCCTATAGCCCTTACCAATCCCTCCATTATTGACTCATAGTATTGGTATAGTACATTTGTTACTGTTGATGAAATAATGTTAAAATAATACTAACTGTAATGTATAGTTTTCAATAGGTATATTTTTTCTATATACCCCTCTATTATTAACTTCTAGTAATTGTGTCATACATTTTCTCTAGTACATGAAAGATATTTTTAATATTTGTACAGTTATTCACAGACGTGCACCACAAGATTCACTGTTTTATATATTCCCATATTTTAAACTCCAACTTTCCTTTTGGTGAAATACATGGCTGTAAGCTTTCCCTTTACACAAAACTCACACACAATCAAATGATGTTTGTTATTCTCACAATAACATGCTACAATCACCTCTGTCGATTTCCAAACACTTAAATTCAACCTAGTTAAACATTCTGCTCACAACAAGCAATAGTTCCCTGTTCTTTAGCCTCCTTCTATATCTTGGTAACTTATATTTCATGTTTATGAGTTTACATATTATAATTAGTTCATATTAGTGAGACCCTACAATATTTTTCCTTATCTGTCTGACTTATTTCACTCAATGTGGTGCCCTCACTACAAGGTTTCTTTATCAACCTGCTTTTTTTAAAGACAGTTTTGTTCACCCACCATATGTTCCATCCTAAGTAAACAATTGGTGGTTCCCTGTGTAATCACATATTTATGCATTCATTGCCATCACCACTATCTATATGAGGACATTTTCATTTCTTCCACAAAGAAGGAAGGAGAATCAAAGAAGGGAGAGAGATGAAAGAAAAAGAAAGAAAAAAATGACAGCTAAAAAGCATCAAAAGGAAAGATAGAATTAAACTAAAGTAGAATAAAAGAGACAACATCACCTATGCCAAGAGTCCCATACCCCTCCCTTATGTCCCTCTCTTATAGGCATTTAGCTTTAGTATATGGCCTTTGTTACATTAAAGGAAGCATTATACAATGTTTCTGTTAACTATAGTTTCTAGTTTGCATTGATTGTGTTCTTTTCCCCAACACCAGCCCATTTTTAACACCTTGCAAGGTTGACATTCATTTGTTCTCCCTCATGTAAAAACATATTTATATATTTTATCACATTTTTGAGCACACTAGGTTTCATTGAGTTACACAGTCCTGGTATTTATCTTTCCTCTCTCCTTCTGGTGTCCCTCATGCTCCTAACCTTCCTCTTTCAACCATACTCACGGACATCTTTTTTCAGTGTACTTATATTGCTGTGCTACCATCACCCAAGATTGTGTTCCAAACCTCTCACTCCTGTTTCTCCTGTCTGTAGTGCTCCCTTTAGTATTTCCTGTAGTGCAGGTATCTTGTTCACATGCTCCCTCATTGTCTGTCAGAGAATATTTTAAACTCTCCCTCATATTTGAAGTATAGTTTTCCTGGATATAGCATTCTTGGTTGGTGGTGTTTCTCTTTCATTATCTCAAATATATCACACCACTTCCTTTTGCCTCCATGGTTTCTACTGAAATCCAAACAGTCTAATCAAGCTTCCTTTGTATGTAATGGTTTGCTTTCTCTTGCTGCTTTCAGGATTCTTTCTTTGTCTTTGATGTTTGATTATCTGATTATTAATTGCCTTGGCGTAGGTCTATTCAGATCTACTCTGGGGTATGCTGTACTTCTTGGTTCTATAACTTTACTTTCATAACAGATAGTAAATTTTTATTGATTATTTCCTCTATTATTGTTTCTGCCCCTTTTCCTTTCTTTTCTCCTTCTGGGACACCCATGACTTGTATATCTGTGAGTTCCCTAATGTCATTCAGTTCTCTGAGATGTTGCTTATATTTTCCATTCTTTTCCCTATCTGTTCTTTTTTGTGTAGGATTTCATGTGTCATGTTCTGCAGTTCCTGGGTGTTTTCTTCTGCCTCTTGAGATCTGCTGTTGTATGGCTCCATTGTGTTTTTCATCTCTTGTGTTGTGCTTTTCATTTCCATAGATTCTGCCAGTTGTTTTTCCAAACTTTCAATATCCACCTTATGTTCACCCAGTGTTTTCTTTATATCCTTCATCTCATTTGCCATATCTTCCAAGAACTCATTGATTTAGTTTTTTCATTTGATTTAGCGTATTTCCTTGAAAATCTAATTGCTTGTTTCATTAAGTGAAACAGTATCTCAACTGTATCTTAATTGAGGTGTAAGTTTGTTCCTCTGACTGGGCCATATCTTCATGCTTTCCTAGTGTAGTTTGTAGCTTTCTATTATCTATCTGTCTCATTTCCTTGGTTACCCCAGTCAGATTTTCCCAGACCAGATGGGTTCATCTCAGAATGGGGTTATATTCAGTTTCAAGTTTCCCTAAGGGTGTATCTTAGAAAATTGACAGACTTTCTTGTGAGATCTCCAGCTGCTGTGCTTTACCTAACTTGCCCAGCAGGTGGTGCCTGTCAGCCTGTCACTTCCAGCTGTTGTAAGGAGGTGCGGTCTCTTTAGTTTCTGTCTTGTCTATTTTCCCCCAGGCTCTGGGGTCTGAGTTTTGAAGGGAAGACTGGCACCAGACCTGGGCCCACCTCTTTCCCTTAGGGAAGATACAGCCCCTAGGGAGTTATCTTCTGCATTTGAATTGCTCCTTTGTTTCTCTGACTCTGTTATCTTTACCCCTGTCTGCATCAGAGCACTGCAAACTGAAAATAGCTTAGGCTCTCTCCAGTGAGCCACTCAGGTTGAGAGAGAGAAAAAGGGAAAGAAAGCCCCCTTTCAGAGCCTATCCATGGCTCCCCAGTTTCATCCATTAGCCAGTGATAGTGCCTGGTCTTCTGGACTACCTTTCATAGGACACAGGAGTTTTCTGGGTCTTTAAGTTCAGTCATCACTAAAAACCTCTCTCTGCTTGTTAAAGGTTTGTCTTGTTTGTAGTTTGTATTCAGCAATCCACATTTGTTAATTAAAACCCCAGTTTGAGCTGGGCTGAGACGTATTTGCTGCTGGTTTCTCCCATACCAAGGTATTGCAGCTCAGCCTGCTCTGGGGAGAGGGGTCTCCCAGAATGGTTCCTCAGTTTTTATTATGGATTTTATGCCACAGTCTCAGCCATTCCACCTAATCCAGATTGGTGTATGATGTGCAGACAGTCATGTTTTTCCCCAGCAGTTATTCCAGATAATTTACTAGTTGTTCCTGGTTGTTTATTAGTTGCTCTAGGGAACCAACTAATTTCACTCCTTTCTATGCTGCCATATTGCCCCTCCTCCAATTCAGTTTTAATTAACAAATTTGGATTACTGAATACAAGCTATTAGCACAGATAAACCCAGAACAAGTGGGAAAGAAACCCTGAGGTCTCTTCTGGCAGAGAGGAGGCAGAAATGATGCAAAAAAAGTAAAAAATAAAAACAGAGGCTTTGGAGATGTCTGAGCTCAGAATACTAGAAAACAGCTGTGTCCCAAGCAAAGCAGCACAGAGAACTGTCTACCAACTCCAGTCTACTGGTGAAATGGGTTTGGAGACTAGCTCTGAAAAGGGGCTTTCTTCTTTCTCCCCTTTTATGTTCTCCCATTCTAAGTAGCTCATTAGAGAAAGTCTCGGGCATTTTCAATTGTTTACCCTGACCTAGGCAACAGGGGAGTTAAGCAAGTCAAAGAGACAAAAGAGGAATTGAAGTGTAACAGATAATTCCATAAAGGTTGTGTCATCCCTAAAAAAAGCTATGAGATACTTGGTGGTGGTGTTGTTGCATGACCTTTTCATTGTATTTTATTTTATTCTTTTTCTTCTATCTTTTCTATTCTTCTTGTTTGGTTCTCAACTTCCTCTTTCATTTCAGAAGAAATGGAAATGTCCTCATATAGATTGTGGTGGTAAATGGATAATTTTGTGATTATAACTGGAATCATTGATTGCTTACTTAAGATGGATTTATGGGGTGTGAACAAAACTATTTAAAAAATAAAAAGGGAAACCAGTGCTGGGGAAATTGTAGAGTGAAGGATGCATCTTTTCCCTGTTGGTATGGAAATTGAATGGCACAGCCCATCTGGATGGCAGTGCAGTGGTGCTAAGTATGGGGTTGCCATATAATCCTGCAACCATGTTATTGGTTTTATACTTGGAGGACCTAAGAGCAGGGACATAAGTGGGAATTTGCTCACTGTTACTTGTGGTGGAAATATGCATGATTTGCAATGGATGGAGGTGACCTAAGAGTACATTGACTGATAAACTGAATAGTGAACTGTGGTGTATACATGCAATGGAATATTGAGTGGCAACAAGAAAGAATGAATTGAGATATGCAACTAGGTGAATGGACCTTGAGGACAGTATGTTGAGTGAAATAAGCCAGAAATGAAAACACAAATATTATAATGCCTGACTAATATAGCTAACAATAATGTGCAAACTCTGAGAATTGAATCTGGGAGCATGAGTTATCAGGGGAATGCTCATTGTAAAGGTTCCTAAATTGTAAGCTCTTACAACATCACATCTGTTCATGAGTTATTTTAAATGCTGAGATGCTGTGCTGTTTGTGTGTGACCTGGTTGGCCCCTGAAGATTTGGGTGTCTTTATGACACCTGGACCTCAGAGATAAAGTTTGGTAGCTGTGAGTGTTGGCATTGTCCCATGCAGCACCAGATAAAGAGGTTGAAAAAAGGATCAGGGTTTGATTGGAGATATGAATGAAGTGGACTTAGTTGAGATTGGGGTAGATCAAACTAAAGTTAGAGGATGATACTATGTTTTCAAACTTTGGCTTCTATAAGAAACCAAAGGAAGAAATGTTTATTTGCTGCAAAATGTATATTTTCTCTAGGACACTATATAATTTAACTTGTATGGTCAGTTTACTCAAACAGCACAATTACATAGAACCTTGAATAGTGAATGTGATTGATTGGTTTGTATGGGTTAGCATGAAGCTCAGATACATCCCAGAGTAATTTTGGCAGAGAATAAAATGTATTTGCATAGCCTCCTTGAGAAACTGTGGGAAAATATGGAAATATTAAACTTCCCCAGCTAGGGAAGTCTTGATATTCTAGGAAGCATTGGGGACTACCAGCTTATTAGGTCAATCCTCAATCTTGGGGCTTGCCTTATGAAGCTTGTTACTACAAAGGAGAGGCTAAGCCTACTTATAATTGTGCCTGAGAGTCACCCCTAGGGAACCTCTTCTGCTGTTCAGTTGTGGTCTCTCTTTCTAAGCAACTAAGTGGTTGCCCTCCCCCTATGTGGCATGACTCCCAGGTGTATAAATCTCCCTGGAAAAGTGGAACATGACCCCATGGCATGAGCCTGGAGCTAGCATTGTGGGATTGAGGAAGTCTTCTTGACCTAAGGAGGAAGAGAAATGAAACAAAATAAAGTTTCTTTTCCTGAGAAATTTCAAGTGGATTTGAGAGTTCATTCTGGATGTTATTCTTATGCATTATGTAAATAACACTTTTTAGTTTTTAGTTTATTATAATAGCTAGAAGGAAGTATCTGAAACTGTTGAATGGCAATCCAGTATCCTTGATTCTTTAAGATGATCATATAACTATATACTTTATACATTGTGACCACATGATTGTGAAAACCTTATAACCCACACTCCCTTTACCCAGTGTATGAAAAATGAGTATAAAAATGGGGACAAAAAGTAGAGGAATAATAGGAGGGAGGAGGGGTATGGGAAGTTTAGGGTGTTCTATTTTGCTTTTATTTTTATTTTTATTTTTTGGTGTAAAGAAAATGTTCAAAAATTGTGTGATGAATGCACAACTATATGATGATACTGTGAATGATTGTTGTACACTTTGAATGATTGTATGGTACATGAATACGTGTGCTGGTTTGAATGTGTTATGTCCCTCAAAACACCATTATCTTTGATGTAATTTTGTGTGGGCAGATGTATCAGTGTTGATTATAGTGTTTCCATGGAGATGCAACCCAACCAGCTGTCGGTGATGACTCTAACTGGATAATTTCCATGGAGGTGTGGTCCCACCCATTCAGTGTGGAATTTGGTTAGTTTACTAGTGCACTATATAAGCTCAGACAGAAGGAGTTAGCTTGCTACAGCAAAGAGGGACACTTTGAAGAGTGCACAGGAGCTGAGAGATGAACTGCAGTTTTCAGAGACATTTTGGAGATGGCTTTGAAAGCAGACTTTTACTCCAGAGAAGCTAAGAGAGGACAAACACCCCAAGAGCATCAAAGAGTGACATTTTGGAAAGAAGCTGAAGCCTAGAGAGGAACATCCTGGGATAAAGCCATTTTGAAACCAGAAATCTGGAGCAGACCCCAGCCACATGCCTTCCCAGCTAACACAGGTTTTCTGGACACCATTGGCCATCCTCCAGTGAAGGTACTGAATTGTTGATGCATGACCTTCAACACCTTATGGCCTTAAGTCTATAACTTTGTAACCAAATAAACCCCCTTTTATAAAATCCAATCCATTTCTGGTGTTTTGCATTCCCACAGCATTAGAAAACTAGAACAATATATTTCAACAAAATTGCACTAAAAATGAAATGGAATTTAAAAAACTGTGGTAATAATAGATGATAAAAATAGCTGTTTATTGAGATCTAAGATGACAGCATAGAGAGGAGTGGAAGGTAGTTAGTCACCCTGGAACAACTAACAAACAACCAGGAACAACTAGTACATAATCTGGAACAACTGTGGGGGGAAAAACATGACCATCTACTCATCATACACCAGCCTGAATTGGGAGGAATGCCTGAGATCACAGCATAAAATCTGTAAGCAAAAACTGTGACTCCAAGCTGGGAGACACCTCCCACCATGGCTTGAGCTGCAAAGCCTTGTAAAGCTACAGAGTAGCTCTCACTGAGGAAATGAATATATCTCAGCTGAGCTCCAACTGGGGTTTTAATTAATCAAGGACTGCTTGATACAAATCCCCAACAAGCAGACAGAGGCTTTGGGTGATTACTGAACTTGAAGAGCTGGAGGGTGGCCAGGGACTGATCCTGAAAGGGGCTTTCTGTCCCTGTTTCACTTCAGTGGAGAAAGCCTCAGCCTTTTTCTGTTCCCAGTGCTCTGATCCAGACAAAGGTGGAGATAGCACAGTCAGAAAGAGACCATAGAAATGCTAATGACCTCTCATTAGGGAGTCTATCTTCTCTAAGAAATGAGGTGGGATCCAGTTCTTCTACCTGCCTTCCATTCAGAACCAGACCCCAGAGCCTGGGGAAAAACAGCCGCAGGCCACACCTCCTTACACCAGTCTGGAGTTGCAGGTTGATAGGCACCTCCTGCTGGGCAGAAAAGCACAGTGACCCAAGGCCTCACAGGGTGCATCAATTCTCTAAGACACACCTCTGGGAAACCAGATACTGAGTAGATCTTCCTTCTGTGACTGGAGCCCGTTTTGGTCTGGGAAAACCTGATTGGGTTAACCAAGGAAACCATGCCTAGACTACAGAAAACTACAACCTACACTAAGAAAACAAAGTTATGGCCTAGTCTAAGGAACAAACTTACACTTCAAATGAGATAAAAGAATTGAAACAACTAATAATAAGTCAATTCAAAAGTTTAGAGAAGATATGGCAAAAGAGATGAACTGTATAATGAAAACACTGGGTGTACATGAGGCAGAAATTGAAAGTTCAAAAAACCAACTTGCAGAATTTATGGAAAAGAAAGGCACAATGCAAGAGATGAAAGACACAATGGAAACATACAACAGGTCTGAAGAGGCAGAAGAAAACATCCAGGAACTTGAGAACAAGGCAATTGAATACCTACACACAAAAGAACAGATAGAGAAAAGAATGGAAAAATATAAGCAATGTCTCCAGGAATTTAAGGACAAAACAAAAAGCAAGAATGTATGTGTCATTGGTGTCCCAGAAGGAGAAGAGAAGGGAAAAGGGGCAGAAGCAATAATAGAGGAAAAAATCAATGAAAATTTCCCATCTCTTATGAAAGACATAAAATTACACATCCAAGAAGTGCTGTGAACTCCAAGCATATACAATATGAACAGAAGTGATGTATTCAATTTCTAGATTATGTTATTAAAGGTATGGAATGTGCTTTTCAAAAATAATAGCTTTTTATTAACTTCTCAAAATGTTTTATTCTTTTAGGAATTGTGGTGATATTTGAGTTAGTCTAAGAGCTGTTTCAAGTTACCCTTCCACAGATCATAATCTTATTATTATTTCTGTAATGAATTTATGATTGACTGCTATACTAATAGGCAGATTATGATGAGTGTGCCAGTTTCTGCTGGACATTAGAAATCACATTTCAGTAGAGATTTCTATTTTATATGTTGTTTCCCAAGTCTTTCCTTCCCTCTGTGATTAATGTGTCCAAGTCACATGCCAGAAATACCAAAATGCATTCTTATACTGTATTGCTTTTCACTAATATGTTGCTCTTTCAGGAAGTCATTCTGATTATGTGTGATCCTTAAGTGATCTTTAAGCGATGAATGCATAGAAAATACAGCATTGTGCATATTACAATGTATCTTCATGCATCCCATCTCTATTCCCATCTCTATTGCTCAAACTATTTTGATTCTCCATCTCGCCCCATTCATATAGCTTTTTCTAAAGCTATTTGGACACTGAATAATAAAAAGATTCAAAAGTAATATATCCTGTTGACATGTTATTCTTTACAAATGCAATATTTCCAATAACTTGAAAATATGGATATGAAAATATGGCAACATTTCCCATTTTTCTTGGTTCTTACAATGCTTGACATAGTTCATATTCTGCATGTACTATCACTTTTAATAAATCTTTAGGTCATTCCAATCACACATCCTAAATTTCCTTTTTACCTTCTTTCTACAATTGTAATCCACCCACCCTGTTTATTTTTCCCCCTTTCAGTATCCATTCATTTCCTTCCTAATAGCTATTTGTACACCTGGAACATGGCCAGGAGAATCAGCATGTGGGACACAAATTTACACATAAGGAAGAAAATCAAATTTACTGTTAACAAATCAAAGTTATCAAGTCTGTTTCACACATGTTTGAGGACAGTATATATAATAAGAAATTATCACCAGTATAGAAATGACTGATAACAGGACTAAGAAAATACTTCATTGTTTCTTAAAAAGACAGAGATAACTCTTTGTCTCCAACTTTGTTTACACTTTGTTATTTTAGGATCAGAAAACAAAATGAAAGAAAATTGAGAAAATCCATGTCCTTAAACAAAACTTAAATAAGCATACACAGTTTATTGATGAATGATATAATAAATTTCCCATCAGAGAATTAATTAGGTTCTATGAAATCACATAATGAATCATTTAATCATAATCAAGGAATGAGATCATGTGTCAACTTGTCTAGATAAGGAGGACCAGGTGTTTAGTCAAGCAAATAGGTATGAATGATACTGTGAAGGTAAACATTAGTCAGTTAATTAGTCTGTTTTACTTTCCTAGGCTGTTGAAAGCAGATGCCAAGCAATGGGTTGGCTTAAACAATGGAAAGTTATTAGCTTACAGTTTGAGACCAGCAAAATGTCCAAATCAAGCAACATGAAGGCAATACTTTCTTCCTAAGACTGGCTACTGGTGATCCTTGGCTCCCATACAACATGCCAAGACAGATGGTAGTGTCTGCTGGTCTCTCCCTTCTCTTCCAGGGTTTATTGATCTCAGTATCTCGGTTCAGTGCCTTTCTCTCTTTGTCTTAATTTTATTCTCTTATAAGGGCTCCAGTAATAGGAAGATTAAGACACATTCTGATTAAGGTGGTTCTCACCATAACTGAATTAGCCTCATCAAAAGATCTTATATAAAATGGGTCCACAACTGCAAGAATGGATTAGATTCAAGAAAATGTTTTTCTGGGTACATTCATCTTCCAACAACCACAGCAAGTATGCATGATTACATCTACACATCTTTAATGAACAAGGACATTGCCTTCAGCAATCAAAGGAAACTCCTTATCTAATCAGTTGGAGGCCTTAAAGTGAGATCTGGGTAGTTCATCCATCAGAAAGAAGAATTTCTATCACTCTGTCAACAAGGTCACTATTCTGGGGAATTCATCACCTTCATTGGAGTTCCTAACCTGTGGCCTGCCCTATAGAACTCAGACTTGCCTTTCCCCATTGTCATGAGTGGCAATTCTTAACAATAAATCTGTTAATATTTTTACAATAATATAAATTTCCTGTAATGCTGTTTCTCTGGAGAACCCTGGATAATACAGTGGGGAAGAAGTGATATTTAATTGTTATATAATTAAGAGGAGTTAGTTTCTGAATATAAGGAAAATGATCTAAATATGCCTTATAATGAGGTCTTCTTCTGCAATTCAAGTTAATGAAATTGTATCTATTAAAAATATTTTCAGATTCATTTGCATTTGCCATAGTACATTAGGAAAATATTCTATGGTTAGTATCAAATATCAATGTTTCATGCTTTCTTAAAGACCCTGTGGAAGGCATTTCTTTTAGCTCTTTGTTCCTTAAGTTATAGACCAAGGGATTAAACATGGGGATAAATAAAGTGTAAAACACAGGGGCCATTTTGTAAGAATCAAGACAGTGACCCAATTTAGACTACATATACATAAATAATATAGTCTGGTAGACCATAACCATCACTGTCAAATGAGAAGTACATGTGGAGAATGCTTTTTTCTTACTCTCAGGAGAATGCATTTAAAATATGGTAATCAGGATCAGCATTTAGGATACTAGAACTACTAGGAAGGAAGAAATCATATAAAATGCTGAAAATATTATAATCAAAATTCTACTTCTCTTGGATTTGAGAAGAGCATGGATAACAAAGGTATATCATAACAGTAAAAGTGACTGATGATATTGGAACCACAGAAAATCAATGTAAAAATCTTAATGGTAACCATTAGAGACTGCAAAATATTTTAGAGTTAGGGATAATCACAGGCACATGGCAAACTCTGTGGGTCATGATGGCACTGTAGAGCATAGGGTTACAGATGGCCACATAGCAGTTACAGGTCATGGCTGAAAAGATGAAAAATACACTGTTAATGAACAAGGGGAAAAAGGCCAGCTGTATGGCACACACATAATAGGAAATGGTATTTTGCCCCACAAGAAAATTTACCAGCATCTTGAGACATATGACACTAGACTTGCCAAGATCAATGAAATCCAGGTGTCTGATAAAGAAATACATAGTTGTGTGGAGGTGGGAGTCCACCTTGCTCAGGATGATCATGCCCAGGTTGCCCACCACTGTGACCATGTAGATGAGAAGAAAGACCCCAAAAAGGGGACCCTGAAGCTAAGGGTGACTTGTGACTCCTAATAGAATGAATTCAGGCAGCACTATCATGTTCTATTGGCCCATTTTATCCAGTTATCTTTTCTGGAGAGAATCAGAAGCATTTTTATTTGTTTTCATGTAACATTATCTAATCTTATTATCTTTAGACCAAATGGAAATATTTTTCCATGGATAAAAAATAATCACCACATCTGATTTTGAATCTAAAATAACTTTTTCACAAAACTGAGGGATGCATATGAAATAACATTTGTACCAATAAAACACTGATTAATTGCTAAATAAAACCAAGGCTATTTGGAGCATATCCATGGATATCACAAACATAAGAGTTAAAATAGAAACATTGAACTCTTTATGTACACAATGAAATCCCAATTTTTTCTTTGTATATATGAATATTTGCCTGAGATTATTTGTAGCATTTGATATTATGTATGAAAAATACAGAGCTAGCATGAGGCTAATGAAACTTAAATTTTAGGGCACAACCAATGCTTTGGAGGTGTTCTTAGCAATATGATCACATGGTGATTGGTCTTTGTGTGTGTTTTGAGAACAATGTTGTAACAGTAACTTTTAAAATATAACCAAAAACTGTAACAGGCAGAAAATTGTAAAATGTAACCTTCAAAGCTGGAGGTGGGCTGTAGGGGATGCTCTTGTTCTCACAAAGAAACAATTTGTAAATGTAAATCTGCAAACATGTAAAGGTAAAGTTTGCACCTTGTCTCCTAGTTCCTGAAGAAAACAGGAAAAATGGGAAATAACTAAATTACTGAAATTCTCTAAGGCTGTTACACATGTAAATGTAAAGTTTGCACCTTTTGCAAATGCCACCTGGCTCCTGAAGAAAACAGGAAAACCAGAAATAACTAAATCAATTCCCTTTGTCTCTAATGGATTTAGCCAATTAAAGAATCACTGAGGGATTGTCCCAAACCTCCCCAATAGATGGGCCTTTAGTCTATCATTCCTGTAGCATGAATTAACATTCAATTAAGAATGATTACCTCTCTTTGTCTCTGAATCTGGGGATAAAACTGAATTGGAGGAACACTTCAGGGAAAGAGATTTGGGAAAATTTCCCCTCTCTTTCCACTAGCATAAATTAAACCATTTTGTTTCCTATTCATCTGGGTTCCATGTGACTTCTATTAGCCATGACAAACAATGAGCACACATGTGGGAAGTGCCCCTTCTTCAATGACCATAATCATTATCAACAAAGTCCACTTTTCTCTTTCACTATCTTCTGTTCCATTGCACTTCTCCAATGTAAACTTGCACTGTATTGTCTGGAGGCATTTCTGGGATTCAAATAAGTAGGAATTGAGTTAATAATAATTCACATGAGGTTTAGTGAGTGAATCTATATGGTTGAAAACGACGACAAACTTCATTAAATGACATGTACTTTTTCTGGTGTGAAAGGGATTCTAAAACACTCCTACTACTTAGTAAGTTGAGTTGTGTCTAATCTAATTAATAAAAAAGTACTTATGGATTTTATTAATTATGTTGCTATTATAGATTATTCATATCTGAAATTTGTTTTGATTCATTTTTTTGAATAAACAATTCACTTTATTGTCTGTAAGAAAGGGTTAAGTTTAGCTTTCACATAAAGGTCACATGGAATAGGGAAGATGGAGATGGGGCAGAAGTGCTGGCTTAAACTAGCCCCATGGTGAGGGGAAGGAAAGAGAGAGAGAGCACCATGATGTAAGTCTAGAATCAGCACCAAATCCTTATATGGGAAAAGTAACTAGGGTTACTAGAATGTAAAGGGACTGCAGCAGGAAATTTAAACTAGTTAACTCTCTCTGATAGGCTGTGCAATTCAAAATCTCAAAGGCAGGCTAGTTAGCTTTCTGGGATAGGCTATAACCTCTGGAGTACCCAGCCAATGGGGAAATAAGAGACAGACCTGCATATTAAGGCAGGATATAACTATCCCCATGCTCTTTTTTTAGTACTCCTGCCATGTTTCTGGCTGTGTGTCCATCCTTGCAAGATCATGAATACATTCTTTTCTCCTTCACAAACATGTAAGCATTTTTAAGGTATAATGTTTACTTCTAACATTGTCCAAATTTGTACTTTGAATTTCCAGACCCATAAGAGTTAGACATGCCTGCCAAAATTTATGGTTTATATCAATACTAAGTTAACTAATTTCTTATGCCTATTTTGTCTCATATAATACTGTGAAGATGATAGTATCTACAAGATATTTAAATTATTTACTTATGCATTTAGTACATCATATTTTAAAAGCTCTAGATGTATTTCTAGAACTTTAAATCAAAGAATTTATAGATTATATCACTGTGAGTTTCAAATATTTCCATGAAAATCCTGCTCTACTCATTTATTAAACTTTATACAAAAATCTGTAAATAGTCAAAATTGAAACTGATATGATTGAAGTGAGTGCAGCACCTTTAGCTTTGTTCAGTTGGATTCCCTTCTAAACACCTCTCACATTCAGTGTTCCCTTGAAGGTAAAGAAGGTTACTGATTGCAACATTTCTCAATTAAAGTATACAAAGTTTAAAATATCTGGTCACATAAAATGCAGGGTAGAATTATTATTATGTAATGGAATCTCCAGACAGCCTGCACAATTTTTATGGAGACCCTAAATATTGGAACAATTGCTGCCAGAGTCTCCACCTTTTGGTGGTTATAAAACAAAGATAATTTTTTTGTGCTGTGATGGATAGATCTTTCAAGAAATGCACACCAAATATAGGAATGTGCTAATTTTTGGTGTCCATTATGCCTGCTTGACTAACAGTGTTGGGAGACAGGGCAATTCTTCAAATTGGGGGTTACCTCCTTTCCTCCATCCTAGATGAGGTTTTCTCTGTTCTCTACTGAGCCTCATTCTCCTCTACAGGTTCTTCCTCCTCCCAAATGTATTAACTCTATGCTTATCTCCACTTGGAAACTTTATCTGAATCTTGTCCTTTCCCTGGATCTGCAATCTTAGGGCTTTTCTATAAAAGAGGAGATGTGCTAGATTGAGCAAAGGAGTTCAATATTACATTACTGATTAAAACACATTGATTCTTCAATATTTTGCTAAGAATTATTATAGTATATATTAGTCTGTGTCTATTTACATTCTCAGTTACTATCTATCTCCCTTTTAAGATATCTGGACTCTTCCACTATGTCCATTCCATTGGTATGGAAAAGAATATGTCATGTCTGTTAATTAACATTTTAATGTGTATATTTTAATACCTTCATTTAGAGGTAATTATGAGAGCACAAAGGATACAGAGGTATGCAAAGATATGACTGGTTTTTCAATCTTTAGCTATGGTAGTATGAGCTGATATGATTTTTGGTTCAGGGGTTTTCTGTAACTCCATAATTGATAAAAAGCATACTATTTATTTTTCAGTCTACTCAGTCAGTCCAAAATGCCTATTCTGAAAGACCAAACCTAGTAGTAAATTTCCCAGTAGATAAAATACACACCAAACAAACAAAAACAACAATAGTTTCAATTTTTCATGAGAAATACTCATATTAAACACAGTTCCAGTTTATCAAATATTGCATGGTAGATACATGTACTAAAAGAATATTTGTTATTAATCAAACACTACTTAAGACATACTTCACTAAAATATTTGTTATTTGTTTGTAATTCAAATGAAAATGTGTTTCCTTTATTTTATCTGATAATTTACCTTAATGGACTATTTTAGACTGAGATCAGTGATGAAATCTTCAGGTTTTCTAACTTCATCTTCACTGGCAGTATCCAACATCCCACAGTCAGTAAACGTAAATCAAATTGATCTGTGCCATATGATCATATGCCTTGGAAGTGCTATCCTGCCCCCAAACCCCAGGTAGCAAAGGAGAGGATGAATATCTTTTATATACTTGAACAAGTCTGCTGTCAGTAATCAGTGAAGTATCTACCATCAGAAGCAATGAATAAGAGGAAATTACCAAGATCCAAGTGATCATCAGAATCAAAGATCATTCTTATCAAACAACCTTTAATGTAAGTCAATTTTCTTCTCTCAAATTATGCTTCCTTTCCTTTGATAGGAAGAATTTATACTTTCCCTCTCCTTTTGTGATGTTCCCTGAGGAAGTTGAGTGTAATTCATGTGTAGTGGGCTTAAGTTATAAATATATCATTAATATACAAAAATGAAATAGATATTACCATTCAATATTCAGAGTTAAGGCTTTACTGTGTTAATTGGGTTCTATGCAAGGAAAATATTTTTACCTTAGGGTAATTTGTGCTGAAACAGGTTGTTATACCTTCTTTAGCAGATAACATTCTCAAAAACCATTGAAAATAATGTCAGTGAATGTGTCAATGTAATTACCTGAGGTTTTTTACATTTGCTTTTATTCATCATAATATCCATGAACAATCACCTTTAATAAATCCTTTAGTACTTCCATTCCCATAAACTAAGTATCCTTTTTTATCATTTTTATACTCCATTTCTCTGCATTTATTCTCTATTAATCATTGATTCCTTTCTGAGCTAACTACTATCCATGGACCTGAAATATGACAATAGAATCAGCAAATAGGGCACTAGTGTATAAATGGGAGACAGAGTTTGATACACTTTTTTAGATATTTAGAAGAATTTCACACAGTAACTCCTATCTTTTCAAAAAAGTGCTAAGCTAGACACTAATTAACAATCCACCAATAATTTAGGAAAGACTAACAATAATAGTTTTAAAGGGTAGAGAATGCTTAGGGCACTGATGCCATGTAGAGGTTTGGGAAAGATGGGCATCTAGTTTCTTATTTCCTTCAATTTCCATGCTGCTATCATTAGTTATGAAACTAGATCTGTGTTAGGATTTCAGATGGGAATGTAACAATTTATTTAGGATATAATTATGGTGAAAAATATTCTTTGAAAGTTATTTTTTACTTCATAGTAGTTGATCAAAAAACACATTGATTGAAATAAACAAAGCAGCCATAATAGTAATATTTCTTAATAAATTGAGGGAGTTGCAATTATAAAGGAGCTGTTCATAAACCCTAAAGAAAATAAATGTGATGAAATATATGCTCTTGCTTTATAAGTTTTTTTATATGATATAATAAAAGTGAAATTTCCAGAGGTAAAATTCTATTTGTATGTTTGTTTTTTTTTAAGGAACCTTCACTTTCAATTTTCAAGGAGAGACAGAGACATATGTTGTTTGAATATTAATCTATGGAAAGCTAGTGTTATTCAGATATTTAATAATTCAAGTATAAAAATCAGTCTAAAGAAATAAGAAATTACATACAAAGATATTCAAATAAAAAATACAGTAGATAAACAAAAATTATACAACAAATAAAATTTAAACCTCTGTTTCTTTCATAAAATGTAAAGAAGTTAAAAGAAACATGAAAATGGATAAAACACTCTTGCAAAAGAGATGTCAGTTTTACTCTAATTTTCAATACCTTTTAAAATTACATAAGAATTATTTTCCTTGGACCATGTAAGTTCATTTGTTAGAGATAAAAATATTTGTGAAGGATTATATTAAGGAAAACTTGGAAATAATTTAGGTGCCCCAAAACAGAAAATATAAATTATATTGAAAACATAATGTTAAGGAGGGTGGAATCCTTAGTCAGAATCTGATGGTATGAAATCCACCTGTAGTTCACAAAATCTGTCCAACCTTGTTTCAGGTATTTCTCTTTCAGGCTCCTCTTCTTCATGTATAAAATGGGAAAAATAATATTATATTTACAAAAGGGATCAATCAGATAAAAATGAATTGCATAACTGTAGAGCATTTCTCATTCTTCCTTCCATAAAGACCCCCATTTTCAGTATTCATATTACTAACTTAGTTTTGAAGATTATTAACAACCCCTAGTGACCTCTCTGTGATGAATGGTTAAAATAGAAACATACATAACTGTACTTTTGTCAGTGCCCTGCAATGTGGAGTTCATGTCTGCACTGGAAGAATGACAGATCTGTCAGAGCCATGCCGGCATGGATTTTTTTTTCCTCTCTGTTATTAATGTTAACATTTTTTCAATTTAAAAAAAAAATAGCTTAAACATTTTTAACAAGTCACATAGTATCTTTAAATAATTTAATATTCAACACTTTTAATAGAAACTAAGGCAACGTGGACTGTTTCACAGCTTATATATAATAGATCTTGGAGGATAAAATACTCCTTTCTCACAAATATCTCAGTTTGTATTCTTTCCCATTTTATAGTTCCCAGTTTACTAGCAATCCCTAAGTTAGCAAAACCAAAAGCAAAAAACAAAACAAAACCTGTTATAAGATATTGAGGTATAAAACATGATTTATAGAAATGGTAAGCTGGCCTTAATACTCCTCTCTTCTTCCTTACCCAGACATCCTGGAAAGACAAATTGCTCAGATAAATTGCACCTCAGTGACACAGTTTATTCTTGTGGGCCTCACAGATCATCAGGAGTTGAAGATGCCCCTCTTTGTGGTTTTCTTGACGATCTATCTTTGCACTGTAGTGGGCAACATGGGTTTGATTCTACTCATTAAGACAGACACAGAACCCAATGCACAAATGTACTTCCTCATTAGCCAATTGACTTCTGTCAATTAATGTTATGCATCTATCTTTATGCTCAAATTTTCTTATATAAACAAAATGTTACCTACTTCAAAGCCTGTGGTACTCAGGCTGCTTCTTCACTTTCATGGTGCCAGAGTACTTGCTACCAGCTTCCATGGCCTATGATCCATATGTGGCCATTTGTAACCCCACATTGTATATGGTCACAATGTCCCCAGGAATCTGCATTCAGCTTGTATCAGCACCCTATAGCTACAGCAGCCTGGTTGCACTGTTTCATACCATCCTCACTTTCCACCTCTCTTATTGCCACTCCAATATCATCAATCATTTCTACCATGATGACATGCCTTTCTTCATGCTAATTGCTCACTCATTCCAAACAAATATGGATTTTGGCCTGTACTGGTATTACATTCATTTGTTCAGCTCTGATTGTTTTTGTCTCCTACATGTTCATTATATGTGTAATCCTGAGGATGCACTCAGGTGAGAGCAGGCTTCTCTGTATGTGGCTTTCATCTGACAGTGGTGGTTTTCCTCTTGGACCCTAGTATTTAATTATGTGCAGCCCAAATCTAGTCACTCCATTGATAATGATAAAATGACCTCTTGTTTTACACTTTAGTCACCCCATGCTTAACCCCTTGATCTATAGCTTAATTAATACAGAGGTAAAAAATGTCTTCCACAGGATCTTGAAGAATGCAGGCAACTTTTGCATTTAACATTCATTATAGAATTTTTTTCCTAATAAAATATGGAAAGGAAAGCATGCCTGCTAATACATTTAATAGATATAATTTCATTATCTTTGACTCCTAAAGAGAAGCTAATTTTAAGACACAAATAGATTGTTTCCCTTATATATAGAAATTAATCCTCATAAATTAAACAATTAAATATCACTTTTACCCCAGTGTAATAGTCAGGGTTCTCCAGAGAAACAGACTGATAGGAGATTTATATTATTGTATAAATATTAAGAGATTTATTATATGATTGGCTTGCATGACCATTGGATTGGTGATTCTGGATTCTCTAGGATAGGCTGCAAGTTGGAAAATCCAATAAAGGTGATAATTGAGTTCACCAGAGGAAGCAGGCTGGCTGAATTAGTGAATGACAACTTTTTCCTGACTGTTGAAATCCTCTTTTCTCCCAGTTAAGGCCTCCAACCAATGGGATGTGGAGGCTTCTCTCATTGCTGAAGGCAATATCCTTTGTGGACTGTAAATGTAATCAGTCAAACCTGGTTACTGTTACCCTCAAAGTAACAATCAGACCAGTGCTTGCTTGACCAAACAACTGTACACTGTAACCTGGACAAGTTGACACATGAAATTAACCATCACACCCATCATTCCTGGCTTCTGATTATATGATTCATTATGTGATTTCATAAACCTCTTACATCTTATGATGGGAAACTTATTCTTCATCTTTAAACTCTGTAATGCTTTTTCTCAATCTTCTTTTTGTTTTGTTTCTGACTCTAAAATAGAAGTGTGGACTTCTTCTTCGGCTGCCCAGTGAAGCGTTTCTTGAGGAGGATGTCGAAGTTGCCAGTTTGTTTCCTGAGGAGTTCATCGAACGCATTTGTCGAAGATCCCAGTTCATTTTCTGAGGAGTTTGTTGAAGTTGCCAGTTCATTTCCTGAGTTCATCGAACATCTTCATTGGAGTTGCCAATTTGCTGACTGCCCTACGGAATTTGGACTTGTGCATACCCACAGTTGCGTCAAAAACTTTGAGGCGGAGGCGGGGCAAGATGGCAGACTGGTGAGCTGTATGTTTTAGTTACTCCTCCAGGAAAGTAGGTAAAAAGCCAGGAACTGCGTGGACTGGACACCACAGAGCAATCTGTCTTTGGGCATACTTCATACAACACTCATGAAAACGTGGAACTGCTGAGATCAGCGAAATCTGTAAGTTTTTGCGGCCAGGGGACCCGCGCCCCTCCCTGCCAGGCTCAGTCCCGGGGGAGGAGGGGCTGTCAGCTCCAGGAAGGAGAAGGGAGAATTGCAGTGGCTGCTCTTACCGGAAACTCATTCTACTGATTCAAACCCCAACCATAGATAGACTGAGGCCAGACACCAGAGACTCTGAGAGCAGCCAGCCCAGCAGAGAGGAGACAAGCATAGAAAAAAAACAACACGAAAAACTCCAAAATAAAAGCGGAGGATTTTTGGAGTTCTGGTGAACACAGAAAGGGGAAGGGCGGAGATCAGGCCTTGAGGCGCATATGCAAATCCCGAAGCAAGGCTGATCTCTCTGCCCTGGGCACTTTTCCTTAATGGCCCTGGTTGCTTTGTCTATTAGCATTTCAATAACCCATTAGATCTCTGAGGAGGGCCGTTTTTTTTTTTTTTTTTAAACCCTTTTTGCTTTTTCTAAAACAATTACTCTAAGAAGCTCAATACAGAAAGCTTCAAAGAATTGAAATTTGGGCACGTCAAGTCAAGAGCAGAACTAAGAGAGCTCTGAGACAAAAGGCAATAATCCAGTGGCTGAGAAAATTCACTAAACAACACAACTTCCCAAGAAAGGGGGGTGTCCGCTCACAGCCACCATCCTGGTGGACAGGAAACACTCCTGCCCATCGCCAGCCCCATAGCCCAGAGCTGCCCCAGACAACCCAGTGTGACGGAAGTGCTTCAAATAACAGGCACACACCACAAAACTGGGCGTGGACATTAGCCTTCCCTGCAACCTCAGCTGAATGTCCCAGAGCTGGGAAGGGGGAGCAGTGTGAATTAACAGAGCCCCATTCAGCCATCATTTGAGCAGACTGGGAGCCTCCCAACACAGCCCAGCAGCCCAGAACTGCCCTGGGGGGACGGCACTCACCTGCGACATAGCACAGTCATCGCCTCAACAGAGGACCCGGGGTGCACAGCCTGGAAGAGGGGCCCACTTGCAAGTCTCAGGAGCCATACGCCAATACCAAAGACTTGTGGGTCAGTGGCAGAGACAAACTGTGGCAGGACTGAACTGAAGGATTAGACTATTGCAGTAGCTTTAAAACTCTAGGATCATCAGGGAGATTTGATTGTTAAGGCCACCCCCCCTCCCCGACTGCCCAGAAACACGCCCCACATACAGGGCAGGCAACACCAACTACACACGCAAGCTTGGGACACCAATTGGGCCCCACAAGACTCACTCCCCCACTCACCAAAAAGGCTAAGCAGGGGAGATCTGGCTTGGGGAGAACAGGTGGCTCGTGGACGCCACCTGCTGGTTAGTTAGAGAAAGTGTACTCCACGAAGCTGTAGATCTGATAAATTAGAGATAAGGACTTCAACTGGTCTACAAACCCTAAAAGAACCCTATCAAGGTCAGCAAATGCCACGAGGCCAAAAACAACAGAAAATTATAAAGCATATGAAAAAACCAGACGATATGGATAACCCAAGCCCAAGCACCCAAATCAAAAGACCAGAAGAGACACACCTAGAGCAGCTACTCAAAGAACTAAAGATGAACAATGAGACCCTAGTACGGGATATGAAGGAAATCAAGAAGACCCTAGAAGAGCATAAAGAAGACATTGCAAGACTAAATAAAAAAATGGATGATCTTATGGAAATTAAAGAAACTGTTGACCAAATTAAAAAGATTCTGGACACTCATAGTACAAGACTAGAGGAAGTTGAACAACGAATCAGTGACCTGGAAGATGACAGAATGGAAAATGAAAACATAAAAGAAAGAATGGGGAAAAAAATTGAAAAACTCGAAATGGACCTCAGGGATATGATAGATAATATGAAACGTCCGAATATAAGACTCATTGGTGTCCCAGAAGGGGAAGAAAAGGGTAAAGGTCTAGGAAGAGTATTCAAAGAAATTGTTGGGGAAAACTTCCCAAATCTTCTAAACAACATAAATACACAAATCATAAATGCTCAGCGAACTCCAAATAGAATAAATCCAAAAAAACCCACTCCGAGACATATACTGATCACACTGTCAAACATAGAAGAGAAGGAGCAAGTTCTGAAAGCAGCAAGAGAAAAGCAATTCACCACATACAAAGGAAACAGCATAAGACTAAGTAGTGACTACTCAGCAGCCACCATGGAGGCGAGAAGGCAGTGGCACGATATATTTAAAATTCTGAGTGAGAGGAATTTCCAGCCAAGAATACTTTATCCAGCAAAGCTCTCCTTCAAATTTGAGGGAGAGCTTAAATTTTTCACAGACAAAGAAATGCTGAGAGAATTTGCTAACAAGAGACCTGCCCTACTGGAGATACTAAAGGGAGCCCTACAGACAGAGAAACAAAGACAGGACAGAGAGACTTGGAGAAAGGTTCAGTACTAAAGAGATTCGGTATGGGTACAATAAAGGATATTAATAGAGAGAGGGAAAAATATGGCAAACATAATCCAAAGGATAAGATGGCCGATTCAAGAAATGCCTTCACGGTTTTAACGTTGAATGTAAATGGATTAAACTCCCCAATTAAAAGATATAGATTCGCAGAATGGATCAAAAAAAATGAACCATCAATATGTTGCATACAAGAGACTCATCTTAGACACAGGGACACAAAGAAACTGAAAGTGAAAGGATGGAAAAAAATATTTCATGCAAGCTACAGCCAAAAGAAAGCAGGTGTAGCAATATTAATCTCAGATAAAATAGACTTCAAATGCAGGGATGTTTTGAGAGACAAAGAAGGCCACTACATACTAATAAAAGGGGCAATTCAGCAAGAAGAAATAACAATCGTAAATGTCTATGCACCCAATCAAGGTGCCACAAAATACATGAGAGAAACATTGGCAAAACTAAAGGAAGCAATTGATGTTTCCACAATAATTGTGGGAGACTTCAACACATCACTCTCTCCTATAGATAGATCAACCAGACAGAAGACCAATAAGGAAATTGAAAACCTAAACAATCTGATAAATGAATTAGATTTAACAGACATCTACAGGACATTACATCCCAAATCAACAGGATACACATACTTTTCTAGTGCTCACGGAACTTTCTCCAGAATAGATCATATGCTGGGACATAAAACAAGCCTCAATAAATTTAAAAAGATTGAAATTATTCAAAGCACATTCTCTGACCACAATGGAATACAATTAGAAGTCAATAACCATCAGAGACTTAGAAAATTCACAAATACCTGGAGGTTAAACAACACACTCCTAAACAATCAGTGGGTTAAAGAAGAAATAGCAAGAGAAATTGCTAAATATATAGAGACGAATGAAAATGAGAACACAACATACCAAAACCTATGGGATGCAGCAAAAGCAGTGCTAAGGGGGAAATTTATAGCACTAAACGCATATATTAAAAAGGAAGAAAGAGCCAAAATCAAAGAACTAATGGATCAACTGAAGAAGCTAGAAAATGAACAGCAAACCAATCCTAAACCAAGTACAAGAAAAGAAATAACAAGGATTAAAGCAGAAATAAATGACATAGAGAACAAAAAAACAATAGAAAGGATAAATATCACCAAAAGTTGGTTCTTTGAGAAGATCAACAAGATTGACAAGCCCCTAGCTAGACTGACAAAATCAAAAAGAGAGAAGACCCATATAAACAAAATAATGAATGAAAAAGGTGACATAACTGCAGATCCTGAAGAAATTAAAAAAATTATAAGAGGATATTATGAACAACTGTATGGCAACAAACTGGATAATGTAGAAGAAATGGACAATTTCCTGGAAACATATGAACAACCTAGACTGACCAGAGAAGAAATAGAAGACCTCAACCAACCCATCACAAGCAAAGAGATCCAATCAGTCATCAAAAATCTTCCCACAAATAAATGCCCAGGGCCAGATGGCTTCACAGGGGAATTCTACCAAACTTTCCAGAAAGAACTGACACCAATCTTACTCAAACTCTTTCAAAACATTGAAAAAAATGGAACACTACCTAATTCATTTTATGAAGCTAACATCAATCTAATACCAAAACCAGGCAAAGATGCTACAAAAAAGGAAAACTACCGGCCAATCTCCCTAATGAATATAGATGCAAAAATCCTCAACAAAATACTTGCAAATCGAATCCAAAGACACATTAAAAAAATCATACACCATGACCAAGTGGGGTTCATTCCAGGCATGCAAGGATGGTTCAACATAAGAAAAACAATCAATGTATTACAACACATTAAAAACTCGAAAGGGAAAAATCAATTGATCATCTCAATAGATGCTGAAAAAGCATTTGACAAAATCCAACATCCGTTTTTGATAAAAACACTTCAAAAGGTAGGAATTGAAGGAAACTTCCTCAACATGATAAAGAGCATATATGAAAAACCCACAGCCAGCATAGTACTCAATGGTGAGAGACTGAAAGCCTTCCCTCTAAGATCAGGAACAAGACAAGGATGCCCGCTGTCACCACTGTTATTCAACATTGTGCTGGAAGTGCTAGCCAGGGCAATCCGGCAAGACAAAGAAATAAAAGGCATCCAAATTGGAAAAGAAGAAGTAAAACTGTCATTGTTTGCAGATGATATGATCTTATATCTAGAAAACCCTGAGAAATCAACGATACACCTACTAGAGCTAATAAACAAATTTAGCAAAGTAGCGGGATACAAGATTAATGCACATAAGTCAGTAATGTTTCTATATGCTAGAAATGAACAAACTGAAGAGACACTCAAGAAAAAGATACCATTTTCAATAGCAACTAAAAAAATCAAGTACCTAGGAATAAACTTAACCAAAGATGTAAAAGACCTATACAAAGAAAACTACATAACTCTACTAAAAGAAATAGAAGGGGACCTTAAAAGATGGAAAAATATTCCATGTTCATGGATAGGAAGGCTAAATGTCATTAAGATGTCAATTCTACCCAAACTCATCTACAGATTCAATGCAATCCCAATCAAAATTCCAACAACCTACTTTGCAGACTTGGAAAAGCTAGTTATCAAATTTATTTGGAAAGGGAAGATGCCTCGAATTGCTAAAGACACTTTAAAAAAGAAAAACGAAGTGGGAGGACTTACACTCCCTGACTTTGAAGCTTATTATAAAGCCACAGTTGCCAAAACAGCATGGTACTGGCACAAAGTTAGACATATAGATCAATGGAATCGAATTGAGAATTCAGAGATAGACCCTCAGATCTATGGCCGACTGATCTTTGATAAGGCCCCCAAAGTCACCGAACTGAGCCATAATGGTCTTTTCAACAAATGGGGCTGGGAGAGTTGGATATCCATATCCAAAAGAATGAAAGAGGACCCCTACCTCACCCCCTACACAAAAATTAACTCAAAATGGACCAAAGATCTCAATATAAAAGAAAGTACCATTAAACTCCTAGAAGATAATGTAGGAAAACATCTTCAAGACCTTGTATTAGGAGGCCACTTCCTAGACTTTACACCCAAAGCACAAGCAACAAAAGAGAAAATAGATAAATGGGAACTCCTCAAGCTTAGAAGTTTCTGCACCTCAAAGGAATTTCTCAAAAAGGTAAAGAGGCAGCCAACTCAATGGGAAAAAATTTTTGGAAACCATGTATCTGACAAAAGACTGATATCTTGCATATACAAAGAAATCCTACAACTCAATGACAATAGTACAGACAGCCCAATTATAAAATGGGCAAAAGATATGAAAAGACAGTTCTCTGAAGAGGAAATACAAATGGCCAAGAAACACATGAAAAAATGTTCAGCTTCACTAGCTATTAGAGAGATGCAAATTAAGACCACAATGAGATACCATCTAACACCGGTTAGAATGGCTGCCATTAAACAAACAGGAAACTACAAATGCTGGAGGGGATGTGGAGAAATTGGAACTCTTATTCATTGTTGGTGGGACTGTATAATGGTTCAGCCACTCTGGAAGTCAGTCTGGCAGTTCCTTAGAAAACTAGAGATAGAGCTACCATTCGATCCAGCGATTGCACTTCTCGGGATATACCCGGAAGATCGGAAAGCAGTGACACGAACAGATATCTGCACGCCAATGTTCATAGCAGCATTATTCACAATTGCCAAGAGATGGAAACAACCCAAATGTCCATCAACAGATGAGTGGATAAATAAAATGTGGTATATGCACATGATGGAATACTACGCGGCAGTAAGAAGGAATGATCTGGTGAAACATATGACAACATGGATGAACCTTGAAGACATAATGCTGAGCGAAATAAGCCAGGCACAAAAAGAGAAATATTATATGCTACCACTAATGTGAACTTTGAAAAATGTAAAACAAATGGTTTATAATGTAGAATGTAGGGGAACTAGCAGTAGAGAGCAATTAAGGAAGGGGGAACAATAATCCAGGAAGAACAGATAAGCTATTTAACGTTCTGGGGATGCCCAGAAATGACTATGGTCTGTTAATTTCTGATGGATGCAGTAGGAACAAGTTCACTGAAATGTTGCTATAGTATGTAACTTTCTTGGGGTAAAGTAGGAACATGTTGGAAGTTAAGCAGTTATCTTAGGTTAGTTGTCTTTTTCTTACTCCCTTGCTATGGTCTCTTTGAAATGTTCTTTTATTGTATGTTTGTTTTCTTTTTAACTTTTTTTTTCATACAGTTGATTTGAAAAAAGAAGGGAAAGTTAAAAAAAAAAAAAAAAAAATAAAAAATAAAAAAACGAAAAAAAAAAAAAAAAAAAAAAAAACGATGTAGTGCCCCCTTGAGGAGCCTGTGGAGAATGCAGGGGTATTCGCCTACCCCACCTCCATGGTTGCTAACATGACCACAGACATAGGGGACTGGAGGTTTGATGGGTTGAGCCCTCTACCATAAGTTTTACCCTTGGGAAGATGGTTGCTGCAAAGGAGAGGCTAGGCCTCCCTGTATTTGTGCCTAAGAGTCTCCTCCTGAATGCCTCTTTGTTGCTCAGATGTGGCCCTCTCTCTCTGGCTAAGCCAACTTGAAAGGTGAAATCACTGCCCTCCCCCCTACGTGGGATCAGACACCCAGGGAAGTGAATCTCCCTGGCAACGTGGAATATGACTCCCGGGGAGGAATGTAGACCCGGCATCGTGGGATGGAGAACATCTTCTTGACCAAAAGGGGGATGTGAAAGGAAATGAAATAAGCTTCAGTGGCAGAGAGATTCCAAAACGAGCCGAGAGATCACTCTGGTGGGCACTCTTACGCACACTTTAGACAACCTTTTTTAGGTTCTAAAGAATTGGGGTAGCTGGTGGTGGATACCTGAAACTATTAAACTACAACCCAGAACCCATGAATCTCGAAGACAGTTGTATAAAAATGTAGCTTATGAGGGGTGACAGTGGGATTGGGAATGCCATAAGGACCAAACTCCACTTTGTCTAGTTTATGGATCGATGTGTAGAAAAGTAGGGGAAGCAAACAAACAGACAAAGGTACCTAGTGTTCTTTTTTACTTCAATTGCTCTTTTTCACTCTAATTATTATTCTTGTTATTTTTGTGTGTGTGCTAATGAAGGTGTCAGGGATTGATTTAGGTGATGAATGTACAACTATGTAATGGTACTGTAAACAATCGAAAGTACAATTTGTTTTGTATGACTGCGTGGTATGTGAATATATCTCAATAAAATGATGATTAAAAAAAAAAAAAATAAAATAAAATAAAATAAAATAAAATAGAAGTGTGAACAAAGTTGGAAGCAGAGTTATCTATGTATCCTGATGACACAATGAATTATTTATGGGGATCATTCGTTATTATCTTTATGCTGTCTTCAAACATGTGTGAAACAGACTTAATAACTTTGATCATTTAGCAGTAAATTTGATTTCCTTCCTTATGAGAAAATTTGTGTCCCACATGCTGATTCAAATGGCCATGTTCCAGATGGAAGGATAGATATTAGGAAAGAAATGAATGGATAATGAATAGGCAAAAGCAAACAAATGGTAGGGGGTTCAGATTCAGGTTGTAAAAGAAAGGAAAAATAAAAGGAAATTTAGGATGTTTGATTGTAATGGCCAAAAGCCTTAAATGTGGTAATCAATGGAGGGTATGATGTATAAAATATTGTAAGAATCAGAAAAAAATGGAAAAGGTTTAACTATTTTCATATCCATATTTCCAAATTTTCAATGGATTGGAAATATTACAACAGTAAAAAATAACATGTCAACATGAGAAAACTTACTCTAAGATTTTTTTTTATTGCTTGACATCCAAATATCTTTACTAAAGGCACTATGTGGAAATGGTATCATTCATTAATAGAACAATATAAAATGAGGATAAGGTAAATTCTACTGGATTATTATACATTCTACTATAATAACATACACTTTTTCCATTACTATATATTTAGTTATAACACCTTTTTGGGAACAAAAAAATTATATCATTTTAAATTCTTCTTCCTTTCTAACAAACAATCTAAGCATCTACCTATTTTCAATTCTTTATCATCCTCTCAAATAATTAAAGGGACTAAATACAAGAACACATTCTCAACTGAATTCAGTAACTTACCAAAAAATGAAATTTATGCAAAAATTAAACACTGTCTGGCTTTCTGCTTTGATGTAAGACAATATGCTAAGAAAAACTTCTACACTTGTAAAATGATGGCTGCTATAAGAAACATTTAAGTAACATCTAGCATAATTCTGACAGTCCTTTGTTTTTGGTAAAGTCTCTATATAGACATTGTGCCTCTAATCTATAAAAGCACAAAACTTTACCTCTAAAATTGGAATTTTACCTCTTTTTTGTTTTTAAATTAAATATGTGACAGGTGATAAAATATACATCATCCCCAATAATGAATAAAAACAGTGACATCATCAGAAATATAGAATGACTACATATTTTAGAAAGAACCAAAAGAGAGGAATTAAGATATTTAATTTCAGAAAAGCTACTCTTATAAAATGGAAATAAATAAATAATTTATTTGGAATCATATTACTTCTTTTATAAAAATCAGAAATTTAGGGATAGTTTTAATTTCATTTTTAGCAAGTATTATAAGAGTGTCACTTACATGTCATAAAAATAATATTTATGGTATTCAAAATGAAATCAGGATAATTTAGAAATTTGAGACTGCAATACAGCAATAACAAGAGACACTGAGCTCAAAAATACTGATTTCAGATAAAAAATGTGCATATATATGTGCACCCACACTCAAACAAATATATAACATGAACTAAATAGGCAATGACTAATAGAAACTACACATCGCATTCTTTCTTTCCTCTCTTTTTTTCCACTCTATTGGTCTTGTGAATAGTATTTCCATGAACAATTTTTTATAAGTATTTATATACATGTTAAATTTTTTTGTTTATGTACCTAGTAGAGGATTTGTGGATCAAATAATATTTCAATATTTAACTTTTCAAGGGGTGACCAAATTGTTCCCCACAGTGGCTGCACCATTTTACAATGATAAAAAATGTGCAAGAGTTCCAATTCCTCCACATCCTCTCAAACATTGTTCTATTCACTTCTTGCTTGTGCTGAGTCTAATGCTCAGCAGAAGTTGCAAACTTAGGATCCTCCAAGGTATTTTTTGAGCATGTTTCCTGCCCTGCACATGTGTGTGCCTTCTCAGTTTTCCCCTGTGCACAGTAGCTTTCCAAAGACATTATTGCAAAGAAAACCTGGCTTTTTCTCCAGGCATTCAGTATGTCAATTGCTAACTCCAACTGTGATACTTTGCCACAGGTGGCAGGAATGCCTTCATTTGCCTTTCAATATTTTCCTCTTCTTAGCCACTTTTCCACCCTGAAAGAGCCAAATTTCACAAAACAAAGGCAGGTACTTTGAAACAGTGGTAAATCCCCAGACAAAAACAATTCTTTGTTAAAGATCTGGTCTGCTCCATCCAGAAACAGGTTTCAAGCTGTGGACACAGACTGCCCTTAATAACCACTGCTAGGCCTGGGAGAGATGTACAACAATGCAAATTAGAGTTAAAGTGTCATAAAATTGTCCTACAACATTTTCTTGATTGAGCTTTAATTAGGTAGGAGTAAAGCTCTGTATGTTTTCCAGATTTCCAAGGTGATTGTGACAATTTTATTTTCTTTATAGAAAAATTGTAGGTTTAGAAAAAAATCATACATAAAATACAGTGTTCCCATATGCCACCCTATTTTTGACAACTTGCATTGGTGTTGAACATACATTATAATTGATGATAGCAGATTTTTAAAATTGTGCTATTAAATATAGTTCATGTTTTAACTTAGGGATCACTGTTTATGTAGTTTCATGGACTTAAAAAAATTGTTCTATTACCATAAATAAAATCAGATGTTTCCCCTTTTAATCAAATTCAGATAAACATTTCAGGGCTGTTAATTAAATTCACAGTGTTGTGCTACCATCACTACCATCCATACATACCAAAACATCACCATTCTTCCAAGGAGCAACCGTGTACATTTTACACCTTAATGTTCCATTCCCTGTACCCACCCTGCCATCTGCTAACCTATATTCTAGATTCTGCCTCTGTGAATTTTGTTATTCTAATTATTTTAAATCAGTAAAAATCATACAATATTTATCCTTTCATGTCTAATTTATTTTATTCAGCCTGATGTCTTCAACATTCATCCATGTTGCCACATGTAACAGGACTTCATTCCTTTTACAGCAGGATAATATACAGTGATATATATATACATATATGATATGTATGACACATTTTGTTTACCAATTCAATATTAAAGGGAGTGCTACAAACAGGTAGGAATAGACAGAGAAAGAGGTTTGGAGAAGAGTATAGAAATGAAGATATCAAGAGATATAAAGAGGATAGAGGTGGGACATTTGATGCTGAAGGAGAATAGAATGTTCAAGAGGATTGATTGTATAGATCCAGAAATGGATAGCATAATACTGTGTGATGGTAGCACAATATTGTAAGTACACTGAACAAAGATGACTGTGAGTGTGGTTGAAACACAAAAGGTTAGGAAAGATAGAAGACAAAGACTGGAACTTTATACCTTAGTGAAACCAAAAGTGGTCAATGATTGTGATTAAATGTACAAATACAAGAATGTTTTAACATGAGGGAGAACAAATGAATGTCAACTTTACAAGGTGTTGACAATGGGATGGTATTGGGGAAAATACAATCAATACAAACTAGAGTATATAGTTAAGAGTAACAAAGGCAATATACCAAAACAAAATGTCTATAAGAGGGGGATATAAGGGAGATGTATGGGATTCTTGGCATTGGTGTTGGTGTCTGACCTTTTTATTGTGTTTTCTTTTAATTTTCTTTTATTTTTGCTATCATTTTTTTGATTCTTTTTTTTTCTTTTTCCCTTTTTTTCTCTTCTTCTTCTTTCTTTGTGGAAGAAAGGGAAACATTCTCATATAGATTGTGGTGGTGAATGATTAACTATAAGATTATACCAGGAACAGTGTTTTAAAACTTCAAATTCTGTGTGAGACCAAAGGAAGAGATGTATATTTGGTGCCAAATCTGTATTCTCTTGTGGAACACTATCTAATTTAACTTTTATGGTCAGTTTATACAAATGCCATAATTGCATGTAAATTTGAACAGGGAGTGAGATCAAGTTGGTTTATGCAGGTTAGTGTGAAGACCCAATACATCCCACAGTAATTTTGGCAGAGAATAAAAATGCATTTGGAAAGCCCCCTTGAGGGACTGGGGGAAAATGTGAAAATATTAAACTTCCTCACCTGAGGAATTACTGATATTCTGATAAGCCTTGGGGATTACCCATTTAGAAGGCCAAACACTCAGTCTTGAGGTGTGTGTTTATGAAACTTGCTACTGTAATGGAGAGATAAAGCCTACTGATAATTGTGCCTGAGTCACCCTTAGAGAACCTCTTTTGTTGCCCATATGTAGACTCTCTCTAAGCCAACTATGTGGGTAAAATCACTGCCCTCATCCTTTGTAGGACAAAACTACCAGGGGTGCAAATCTCCATGGCAACATGGGACATGACTCACAGGTATGAGCCTGGATGAAGCATTGAGTTATTGAGAAAGGCTTCTTGACTAAAAGGGGGAAGAGAAATGAACCAAAATTAAGTTTCAGTATCTGAGAGATTTAAAATGGAGTTGAGTGGACATTATGGAGGTTATTCCTTAT
Source organism: Choloepus didactylus (assembly GCF_015220235.1). Classification (NCBI taxonomy): domain Eukaryota; kingdom Metazoa; phylum Chordata; class Mammalia; order Pilosa; family Megalonychidae; genus Choloepus; species Choloepus didactylus. The sequence continues at coordinate 85,986,374 of NC_051322.1, forward strand.
GCATTTTATAGATATCCTTTTTTAGTTTTTAGTGTATTGGAAGAGCTATAAGGAAATACCTGAAACAATTGAACAACAACCCAGTAGCCTTGATTCTTGAAGGTGATTGCATTAGTATAAAGGTCACACTGTGTAAATGTGTGATGGTGAAAATCTTGTTGCTTACAATCCCTTTATCTGTTGTATAGACAGATGAGTAGAAAAATAGGAAAAAATGTAAATTAATAATAGGGAGGTGCTCTGGTTTGCTAATGGTGCCCATTATGCAAAATACCAGAAATTGATTGACTTTTATAAAGGGGTTTTATTTGGTTACAAAGTAAGAGTCTTAAGGCCATGAAGTGTCTAAGGTAAGGCATCAACCTTCACTGGAGAAAGGCCATTGGCATGTGGAAAATCTCTGTTAGCTGGGAAAGCATGTGTTGGTGTCTGCTTGCTCCTAGGTTGCATTTCAAAATGTCATTCTCCAAAGTGTTGCTCTTGGGGCATTTGTCCTTTCTTAGCTTCTCTAGAGCAAAAGTCTCCTTTCAACAGCCATCTTCAAACTCTCTCTCATCTGTACCAAGCAGATGGGCCTGTGTGGCTCTTGTTAAAGTACTCCAGTGATCCAATTAGAACCACCCTGAATCCAGTGAAATGTCTTGCCCAAAGTTGATTGAGTCATGTCTCCATGGAAACACTGAACCAATAGTTTCCAATCTAATCAACACTAACACATCTGCCCCAACAAAATTGCATTAAAGAATATGGCTTTTTCTGGGGGACATAATATATACAAACCAACACAGGAGGGATGGGGGTATGGAGTATTTGGGGTGTTCTTTTTTACTTTACTTTTTGTTTTTATATACTTCTTGTGGTAGTGAAAATGTTGAAAAATTAATTGTGGTGATGAACACACAACTATATAATGGTACTGTGAACAACTGATTCTACACTTTGAATGATTGTATGGTATTTGAATATTTCTCAATAAAATTGAATTTTAAAAAAATCATACTTAAAATACAAGATTCCCATATATCACCCTATTATTAACATCTTGCATTGGTGTGGAACATATGTCATAATTGATGATACCACATTTTAAAAATTGTACTATAGTCAATGTTTTAACTTACCACTCTGTGTAGAGTAGTTCCATGGATTAAATATATATATATAATATTACCATATATAAAATCAGACATTTCCCCTTTTAATCACATTCAGATATAAATTTCAATGCTATGATTACATTCACAATGTTGTGCCACCATCACCACCATCCATGCCAAAACATTACCATCCTTCCAAAGAAGAACTGTGTATATTTTAAGCCTTAACTTCCCATTCCCTCTCCCAACCCTGTCACCTGATAACCTATATTTTAGATAGTGACTCTATGAACTTTGTTATTCTAATTATTTTAAAATCAGTGAAGTCATACAATATTTATCTTTTGATGCATAGTTTATTTATTCATCATGATGTCTTCAAGGTTCATCTATGTGTTGCATGTCACAGGACTTCATTCCTTTTACATCAGAATAATATAAAATATAATAATATATATAACACATTTTGTTTATCCATCAATTCATGGACACTTGGCTTACTTTGATCATAATGTGACTGTAATTAATGCTTCTAGAAAATCAGTGCGCAAACATCTCTTTGAGTCGCTGCTTTTAATTCCTTAGATTATATACCTAGTAGTGGGATTGGCATGCCATATAGTAGCTCTATACTTAATGTTCTGAAGAACCACCAAACTGTCTTCTACAGTGAATACATAATTTTACATTGCCATCAGTGTTGAATTGGTATTCCTATTTCTCTGCATCCTCTCCAACACTTGTTATTTTCTGCTTTTTTGTTTAATAACAGCAATTCTAATGGGTTTGAAAGAGTATCACATTGTGATTTTGTTTTGCATTTCCCTGATGACTAATGATATTGAGCATCTTTTCATGTGTTTGACATGCGGCTTCCAAATATTTCTCCTGCTCTGTAGGTTTCCATTTTATTTCCATGATGAAGTCATTTGATAAGTAAAAGTTTCTTGTATGTGTGTATGTGTGTGTGTGTGTGTGTGTGTGTGTGTAATTTTGATGAGGTTCCATTTATCTAATTTTTCTTTTGTTGCTTGTAATTTGGGTGGAAAGTCAAAGAATCTATTGCCTAACAAAAGGCCCTGAAGGTGTACTCCCTACAGTAGGAATTTGATAATTCTTTTTCCTATATTTCAGTCTTTGATCTATTTTGAGTTGATTTTTGTTTAAGGTATGAGTTAGGAATGCTCCCCTTTTTTTGAAAATGGAGATTCAGTTTTCCCAGCACCATTTTTTGAAGCAACTATGCTTTCCCAATGAGTGATCTTCACTCCCTTGTAACAAATTAATTGATCATAAATGTGATGGTTAATTTCTGAGCTCTCAATTTAATTTCATTGGTGTATATATCTGTCCTTGTGCCAGTACCATGCTGTTTTGATTACTGCAGATTTGCAATAAGTTTTAAGATTAGGAAGGATGAGTCTTCCAACTTCATTCTTATTTTACATGGTGGCTTTATCTATTCAGGGTCTTACTCTTCCATATAAATTCAATGAATGACTTTTCCATTTCTGCAAAGAAAGTTTTGGAATTTGGGTTGGGTTTGCATTGAATCTATAAATGGCTTTGGTTAGGATTGACATCTTAATGATATGTAGTTTTCCAATCCATGAACATGGAATATCCTTACATTCATTTATTTTTTCTTTAATTTCTTTTAGCAATATTTGGTAGATATCTGTGTACAAGTCCTTTAAATCCTTTGTTAGTTTTGTTCTTAGATTTTGATTCTTTTAGTTTTTATTATGAATGTCATTTTTTCTTGATTTCTTCTTTCAATTATACATTGCTGTATAAAATCTACTGATTTGGGGGTGTTGATCCTGTAACCTGCCATTTTGGGGAAATTGTTTATTAGCTCTAGGAGATTTGTTGTGTATTTTCAGGATTTTCTGTATAAAAGATTATGTCTTTTGCAAACAAAGACAGTTTACTAATTCCTTTCCTTTTAATTTCTTTTTATTGCCTAATTTCCCTGGAAAGAACTTCCAGTACACTGTTGAATAACAGTTGTAAGAGTGGGCATCCTTATTTTGTTTCTTATCTTAAAGGGAAAGCATTTAGACTTTCCCCATTAAGTAGGATGCTGGCTGTGTGCTTTTCACAGATGACCTTTACCATGTTGAGGAAGTCTCCCTCTATTCCTATGCTCTAAGTATTTTAAGAGTGACTGCCCTTAAAATTTCTGATTTTCATTTTTATGTTGTATTTCCAACATAATAAATAAAAATGTACCTCAAGAAATTTCCTACTTTCACTTCTGATTTCCTCTTTGTCCATTTGCTGTTTTTAAGCGTATGTTGTTTATTTTCCACAAATCTGACTTTCATTATTATGTTGTATTTTTATTTCATTTACCTTAAGAAATTTCCTAATTTCACTTCTGATTTCCTCTTTGTCCATTGACTGTTTTTAAGACTATGTTGTTAAATTTCCATGTATTTGCATATTTTCCATTCCTCTCTCTGTTTTTTGATTTCTGACATCATTCTTCTGTGTTTGGAGAATGTACATTGTATTGTTTAGTTATTCTTTTAATTTATTGAGAATTGTTTTGTGACCTAACATATGGTCTGTCTTGGTGAATGATTCACATGTACTTGAGATAATGTGTGTTCTGTTTTTTGTTTGTTTGTATGTTTTGTTTTGTTTTGCTTTATTTTGTTTTGAGTGTGGTAGGTGAAATACTCTGTATATGTCTGTTAGGTATATTCAGTTTAAAATATCTTTCAGATTGTGTATTTCCTTATGGATTTTCTGACTAGATGCTCTATCCATTATTGAAAGTGGTGTATTAATGTCTCCTACTATTAATGTAGAACTATCAATTTCTTCCTTCATATCTGTCAGTATTTGCCTCAAATATTTTGAAGCTCTGTCCATAGGTGCATATATATATTCATAATTCTTACAGTTTCCTGTTCAATTGCCCTGTTATCATCTTTGTCCCCTGGTAACTGTTTTTTATTAAAAGTTATCTGATATTATTATAGCTATTCTAGCTCTCTTTTGGATACAATATTGCAAAGTATTTTCCCCCAATCCTTTCCCTTTCAACTTACTTGTAGCTTTGATTTAAGGTGAGTCTCTAGCAGGCAGCATATGTTTGGATCATGGTTTATTATGCATTTGGCTAAACTTTGTGTTTGTTTTTTCAACAAAAATTCATGGCAAAATTATTATTTCAGAAAGTTTAAAATTTTATATTTAAGAGGATAGAGAATCATAAATTTTACTGAAATCAAGTTATATCTACCCTGCTGTGGACTTACCCTGTTCATCCACAGGGTAACATTCAGCATTTTAGAGTAAGCCTTATTTTTCATCAATCACAATATTCAAAACAATGGGCTTGAAATAAGGAAGTAAATACTGTAATGGTAGCCTTTTAAATCTAACCTTAAAACTCTAAGCAAACTGTGAATTTGAGTTTTTAGTCTCACAGAGGAGAAATCTGTAAAAGCAAGCTGTGAATTTGAGCTTTAGTTTCACCGATATGTAATATGTAAATATAATAAGAATTATCCTTCTTTGTCTCTAACATGTATAAAAGCCAGTAAAAAATCACTACTGGAAGGCAGATTTGGGTAGTTTCCCCTGCCCTCCCACCGGTGTACATGCACCTTTTTCCTCCTCAGCCCATTCAGTGTGTCTCATGTAAAGCCAAGCTGAGCAGTGTACTCAGACTTGGGGGGAACTCCTCTACAATACTGGATTCTGTGGAAGCTGTGGCAATTGAAACTTATAGGACAGAGGGTAATTGAGAAGTTAGCATTTAAGGACTCATTATGATTACTGAGTCATTATAAAGATATTCCTTTTTACTTTCTGGTATATTAGAGTAGACAGAGGGAAATACCTGAAACCTGAACTGTAACCCCGCTGCCTTGATCTCTGATGATGATTGTATAGCCTTTATCTTGTGTCCTTGTGATTGTGAAAACCTTGTGACTAACCTTCATTTTTACCCGTTTATACAGTTTTTCAGCTTTAAATGCTTATGATCACTAAAGACATGTTTATTAATGAAGGGCCCTGGGGCAGCCCGGAACTAAACCACCCCAAGTCCAAAGTTTTCTTGATAACTGAACCTGAATCTAAGCAAAATGGGCCCACCTGACATGTGTAGTAGCTTAAACTTTAATATACAAGTCTCCTATACAATGGAAATCCACAAGGTGAAATGATAACCAGGAATTTACAAACCAAGCAGAATTACAGAGGTCAGAGAGAACAGGCTATGTTAGCTTCCAAATGGACAGAGAATATAGTTCTTATTTAACATATGGACATCCAGTATATATCTTAAAGGAAAAAGCTACTCTAGACCTACCCATCTAGCTGAAGATAAGCTTCAAAAAGAGCAATGAGATCTGTTTTAAAAAAAAGTAATATCTTTTAAGCACACAATATTCAGCATCTAATCCAAAATACTACTCATGAGAAAGAGGAATATGTCATGTAGCCAGATGATACATCTGTCAATTGACAGAGATCCTGAATTAATTTTTGAGACAATTAGCAGACAGGGAATTTAAAATAACTAGTAGAAATATGTTCAGTGTGTCCAGTGATTTAACAGAAAGCAAGAATTAAATGAGGAAAATAAAAAAACTGCAAAATGAACTTTAGAGATGAAAATACAATATTAGATACAAATATAAAAATTATTAGAGAAACAGGAAATTATACAGTGAAAATTAAGATAAGTAAATTAAGCATATTTCTAGTGATTATCCAAAATGAAGCCAGAGAGAAAATGAAATATGGAAATAAACACTATAAGAAATTAGTCTCAGTGATCTGTGTATTATTAACAGGCTATCTAACCTGCAGTTAACTACAGGCCCAGGAAGAAATTATAGAACATATTGGTCAGAAAAATCATTCATGATCAGATATTTTTCCAAATTTAAAAAACAAAACAAAATAACTAAAATCCCAGAGATAAGAGAAGCTCAAAGAACTCCACATAGGATAAACAAAAAAAAAAAAAAAAAAAAAAAAAATCATCCCAAAGCACTCACAATCAAATTTCTGAAAACCAATGCTAAAGAGAAATCTATAAAAGCATCCAGAGATAAAAGACACATTTTTTACAGAAGGACATGTTACGGTGCCCGCAAGTTAAGGTACGAGACAGCCAAACGGAATTTAAAAGAGCCTTTATTAGTCAGCTAGCTGGTGGCTGCCACCTGTCACTCTGCGTGGGGAGTTTAGTAAGCAGCAGCAGCTCGAGTGGAGATTGCTTGAGACTTATATAGGCAGAAATCACATCCTGAAAATGCAAGCAAGCTACTTTAACAAAAGCAGAGTTGGTGGTTAATTAATGGGTGCTTAAGATCTTTAGCAACCTTGAGAAATTTTCTCAAGGCTGGTGCAATGGTTAATTATTGGAACGGTTACGCTTGGCTAATGCATACATCCGCAAGTCTCACTCCCTAAAAGGGCACAGTTTCACTCCCTAAAATGGCACAGTTTCACTCCCTTCCTCTCAGGGCTTTAATGCTTACTTTGCAGTCATTACTGGTTGAGGGGGAAGGGGACTCTCTTGTTACAGATTAAGGGGAGGGAGCCCACTTCAGACATTGAAAAGAATGATCACAGTTTCTTGGCAGAAGCAATACAATCTGTATAATCTTATGTACACCTACAAATCTATATCCTGAAAAATATCCCTATAAATCATGTTGCATATCAAATATTAAATCTCTTTTGAGGAAGTCATTCTTTCATTTACTCATGTATTTTATGTGTGCATGTGTGTTGTGTTTCTGTAGGTATGTGTGGGTGTGAGCATGTGTAGGTGTGTGTAAGTTTGTGTGCTGTATACCCACTATATTAATAATGATGTATAACTGAGTTACAAACAAAAGCATATTTCTGATGTCCAGGGTTTGGTGATATTGTGTAATTTTTCTATTCAGTTAGACCAGGTAAAAAATACTTTTGACATTTTCCTAAGAGGATTTTCAGAGAACAGTTAACAGCTATCCAATGCACTGCCCCTTGAGGTAATTTGTGCAATGTGTTTATTCTCAAATCAAAGTAAATTTCAAGAAAATGAGACTCAAGGGGATAGAAAAACACTTAAATCTTCCCTGCAACAGTGAGGATTAAATGTGAAGAAAGCCAAACATGATCTACCATTAAAGTGAGCATGAAACATTGGTCTTTGAAATTTTCACAGAATATATAGCTTAAACTGGACCATCCCCAAAATTCTTGAAGGGCTTATGCTCACAAAAATGCTTCTACCTTTGCAACATGCTTTTCTGTCATCAATAGAATTAATATTCAAGATAGATTTATTATATAGTCCCTGATATTCTGTGCTGTGTTATTTATAACACCTTTGTTTTCAAGTTAGCTTATGCTTCAGTCATGTATTTCAACATTGACCTTTCTCTACTCTTATTTCCCTGGTGTCCTTCTTGTCCCTCTCTTTATTTCCCATCTACTCAGGTACCTTAATAGAGAGGCAGCATGTCATGTTTGAAAAAAACCTATTCTCAAAGCAAAATACTTGTATTTAACTCCTGACTCCACAACATATTAGCTGAGTGATCTTTGTCATTTAACTCTCTTATCTCAATTTCCTTCCTTGTCAGGTGAGGATAGAACCACTACCCCCTTCCTATTGTTATTTTGTGGATCACATGAATTACCATAAAGTACTTAGAAAACTACTTTGCACATAATGAGTTCTCCCTTTGTGCTGTCTATTCATTTGTATTTTTTATTCTGTTCAGCTTCTTTACATAAATCTCCATTAAGGGCTCAAGAATAATCAGAATAATTAGGTTCTTTTATGCAGAAAAGGCATACATGACTGAGGGATCATTCAGAAGAAGTGATTCAATCTGCAGAAACAACAGGCAGATGTAACAATGCAGACAGACATTATTAACAAAATTCTAAAATTAACCTATCATAACATATTTTCCTTTGCTTAAAAACTGATTTCATAGGGAGAAGTATTAAAACCAATATTTAATGGTCAGTGGTTTCCTGATCACCATCTGATTCATCATCCCACCAATAGTTTGTAAAGTTTCTTCATGACTTGCTACTTTATATAAATACGGCAGTTGTCAAAAAGGTGAGGTTTGTGGCTTAGGAGTGGAAGTCTGTTTTACAAATTACTTGAAATTTTTAAAAGCTGAAAACACTTAGAAAGATTTTGTATCAAAAGAACTAAGTCAACATGGATGCTTGAAAAACAACCACATCAAAGTATTTTGACTCTTAAGGCATACTTGAGCAAGTTTCAATGAACTCGGAGCTGGTATGTGTCATTTTGACATTTTGGGTGGAGGAATCTCTATTTAGAATTTGAGATGGAGAAAAGGCCTCTATAGCTTATACATAGTGGTCTCTGTTGTCTCAGAGATAGCATGTCAAATACTATATGTACTGATTTTACGCCTTATACAAGTTACCAGAATGAACCACATGGAAAAACACAATCATACTGCAATGACCCAAGTGACTGAATTTATTCTCATAGGTATCACCAACCACCCTGGACTGAAGGCACCACTCTTTGCAACCTTTCTTGTCATATATTTGGTCACAGTGATAGGCAATCTCGGCATGATTTTTGTGACCCATTTGGATTCCAAGCTACACATGCCCATGTACTTTTTCCTCAGACATTTATCCATTAGTGATCTTGGATATTCCACTGTCATTGGCCCAAAAATGATGGTAAACTTTGTGGTGAGCAAAAATACTATTTCCTATAATTGGTGGGCCAATCAGCTGGCAACTTTTGAGATTTTTAACATCAGTGAACTGTTTATTTTATCAGCAATGGCTTATGATTGCTATGTGGTCATCTGCAAACCTCTTCTCTACGTGGTGATCATGGCAGAGAAAGTGTGGTAGGTCCTGGTAATTATTCCATATCTCTATAGCACTTTTGTGTCCCTATTTCTCACAATTAAGTTATTTACATTATCCTTTTGTGGCCTTAACATCATCAGTTGTTTTTATTGTGATTGTCTCCCTCTAATATCCATACTCTATTCTGACACACATGAATTAGAACTGATCATTTTGATCTTTTCAGGCTGAGGGGAGGTACAAAGCCTTTTCTACCTGTGGCTCCCATCTGAACATGGTGGTTGTATTCTATGGGACACTGTTCATTTACCTGCAACCCAAATCCAGCCATACCTTTGATACTGATAAAATGGCCTCTGTGTTTAACACTCTGGTTATCCCTATGCTGAATCCACTGATCTACAGCCTAAGGAACAAAGATGTAAAAGATGCTCTAAAAAGAATCTTAACTAATCAAAGAAAAATGCTCACTTAATATTTTAATGTTCAATAATAAACAGTTACAAGAAAATTTGTATAAGATTGTCACATTAATTATAGAATCAGAAAGTAGAAGTATTTGATCAAAATGTTTTTCTATATTTTCCTCTTTTTATGAATACTTCATTTTCTATATCACTGTACTCTTCTTCACATCAATAGAAATAAACATAGCAACCAGAAAATACAAGCCTCCAGTTTTTCAAGGTCATGTTGAAACCTATATTATTTAGAAATAAGGCAAGTAATTCCAAATTTTGGGTAAAGCAAAAAATTCCTCACTGAATTCTCTTAGCATCTGTGTCACAAAGATTTCTTGAATCTTAAGTCAGTTCCATTAATCTATATCAATATTCATTTCTGGACCCTTAAGTCAGTTCCATTGATTCATATCAATATTTATGGAAAAGATACACTGTCTCATTTACTGTAATTTAGTAATCAGTTTTGATATCAGTTTGGGTAAGTTCTCCCACTTTTTTCTTCACCTAAAATTATTATGAGTATTCTAGTTCCATTGAATTTCCAAAGAATTTTAGAATTAGCTTGACAATATCTTCAAAAATTCCTGCTGGGATTTGACAGTGATTGCACTGAATCTGTAAATCAATTTGTGGCAAATTACCATCTCAACTATTTTCAGTCTCCTAAACCTAAACCAGGTACATGACATATCCCTGTTTATATAAGATTTAATTACTCTTGGCAAGGTTTAGTAGTATTCTATGTATGAGTTTTGCATTTATTAAATTTATTTCTGAGTATTTTGTTCTGTTGGATGTCATAGTGAAAGTAACTGCTAACAACTCTATTTTTGGATTATTAGCTCTTGTTACAGAGAAATAGACATAGATTTTACATATTCATTTTCCCCTTCAATCTTGCTGAAATTTATAATACTAGATATATGTTTTTTACTTCCTTAGAATTGTCTATATGGAATATCAAGAGTCTGTGAACAAAAGCAGTTTTAATTCACCCTTTCTAAACTCTGTATGTGATGTCCTTGTAATTTCTAGTTGTTCTATCTATTAATGAGAGCAGATATTAAAGTCTCCAACTATTATCTGTGAATTATTCCTTTCTCCCTTTAATTTTATCTTTCTTGGCTTCATATTTTTTGGGGCTCCATTGTTAAGTGCATGTGAATTTATAAATTTGTTTTATTATCTTGATGAATAGGCTCTTTTATCATTATTAAATATACCACTTTGCCTCTAGTAACATTGTCTTAAGTCTATTTTGTCTCCTAGATGTACAGTCACTGCCGCTGTCTAATGATTACTACTTGCATCCCATCTTCTAGCTTTAAACATATTTTTGTCTCTGAATCTAAAGTGTATCTTTCATAGAGAGCATGCAGCTTGATCTTGTTTAGGTATCTAGTTTGTTAATCTCTGCCTCTGAATTGGAATTTTTAATCTACAATTAATATTATTAAGGTGGTTAGATTAATGTGTTATATTTTATTTGTTTTCTGCATATATCATATATTTTAGTTCCTATATTGCTCCTCTTATACTTTCTTTAATCTAAAATACATCAAACTTAATAAAACATTTTAATTCCTTTTTTTGGATTTTTTTTATCATATTGATAATAAATATAAATATGTAATATTAACAAATACTTATTTGTTACTCTGGGCATTACAATCTGCATCTTAACTTAAAAAAGTTCAATAGTAACTTAATTCCAAAAAAAAATAGAAATTATCCTCCAATGTTAATTCCTTATGCCATTTTGTCATATGTACTACATCTTTACATGTTGCAGTCCAAAAACATGGTTTTATAATTATTGTTTCATTAAATTTATTTTAATAGTTAATAGAAGAAAAGAGAAAAATACACACATGCAATCTTTTAAATGTACCTACATTTCAAAATTTACTCATGTTCTGTATCTTTTATGTGGATTTGAATTATTGTCTGATGTAATGTCCTTACAACGTGAAATATTCTTTAGTATTTCTTGTGAGGCAGATCTACTAGCAACACATTTTCTTAGAATTCATTTATCAGTGAATGACTTTATTTCACTTCTTTTTTAATGGATGATTTTGCTAAACATAGAGTATATCCTTGATAGTTTGTTTCATTCAGTACTTTCAAGGTGTCATCTGCCTACTTTGTGGTGTCTGCTATTTCTGACAAGATATCAGCTGAGATTCTTATTGTGTTTCCCTTGTACATGGGGAGTCATATTCTCTTGCTGCTTTCAAGATTTTCTTTCTTTATTTATCAGTTTAATAATGATGTGCCTATGTGTGGTTCTCTCTGGGTTAATCATACGTGGCTCCTATTGACATTCTTGATTGTATAAAGTTTTTCATCATATTTGGGAAGTTTTCAGCCTTTATTCTTTCAAGTATTATTTCTTCCCCATTTCCCTCTCTTATATCCTTCCGGAATTCCCAGTAGGCTTATATCAGTGTGCTTGATGGTGTCAAAATATATGAATCAAACACTGACAAATACAAAGGGAGAAACTGATGGTTCTACATCAATAGTAGGAAATTTTAATACATCACTGTCAATAATGGATAGACTATCTAGATAGAAAATCAATAAGGAAATGTAAGACCTGAAAAATACTCTAAACTAAAAATTCTTAACAGATATATAGAGAACTCTTCACCCTTTCCCCCAAAAATGCACATTCTTTTCAAATACATGAATAATTTTCCAGAATGGATCATATTTTAGGTCACAAAACAAGTCTCAATAAATTAAAAAATAATTAAACAATACAATGTATATTCTCCAAGCACAGCAGAATGAAAATAGAAATAAAAAAGAGAGAGAAATGAAAAATTCACAAATATTTGTAAGTTAAACAACATACTCTTAAAAAGTGGAAGTGGGATAAAGAGGAAATCAGAGGTGAAAGTAGGAAATATCTTGAAGCAAATGAAAATAAAAATATAACATAATGAAAATCAGACATGTTAAGGAGGATCATTACTACAGACCTGCTGCAATAAAAAGGACTGTAAGAAGATACATTAAAAATCTGTATACCAATAAATTAGATGAACTAGATGAAACAGACAGAATTTCTCAACAAACCAGTTATTGGTAAAGGGACTAAATCAGTAATCAAAAATCCCAACAAAAAAAAACCCATGACCAGGTGACTTTACAGGGAAATTTTACCAAATATTCCAAGAAGACTCATTTCCAATTCTGCTCAAACTCTTCCAAAAATTTGAAGAGGAGGGAACACCCACTAATTCTTTGTATGAGGACAACATCACCCTGTTACCAAAGCCAGGTAAATTACCACAAGGAAAGGAATCTACAGAGTAATATTTATTATGAATACAGATGCAAAAATCCTCAAAAATACTAGCAAACCAAATCAAACAGCTTATTAAAAGAATTATACACAATGATCAATATGGGATCCCTGGTATGAAAGGTAGGCTCAACATAAAGAAATCAATTAATGTAATTTACCACATGAACACAATGGAAGAAAAATCCACATTGTCATCTCAATTAATGCAGAAAAGGCATTTGACAAAACCAGCACAACTTGATAAAAACACAGAGCACTAGAAATAGAAGGTAACTTCTTCAACATGATGAAGGCCTTACATGAAAGGCACACAGCCAATATCCTACTTCATGGGGAAAATCTGAATGCTTTCCCTCTAATGTGAGAAATGAGATGAGGAAGCCCACTGTCACCACTGTAATTCAACATTGTACTGGAAGTTCTTTCCAGGGAAAATGGCCAAAAAAATGAATCCAAATTGGAAAGGAAGTAGTAAAACTTTCCCTGTTTGCAGATGACATGATCCTTTATACAGGAAATCCTGAAAATCCAAAACAAATTCTCCTAGAGCTAATAAAAAAATTCAGCAAAATGGCAGGGTACAGGATCAACATCCCCAAATCAATAGATTTTATATACAATAATGTACAATTAAGAGAAGAAATACCCCCAAAATAATCATTCAAAATAGAAACTAAAAGAATCAAGCATATAAAAATAAAACTAACCAATAATTTAAAGGACTTATACACATAAACATATAAAATATTGCTAAAAGAAATTAAAGAACTAAAAAAATGGAAGGATATTCCATGTTCATGGATTGGAAAACTACATATCATTAAGATGTCAATCCTACCCAAAGCCATTTATAGATTCAATGCAATCTGAATCCAAATTCCAAATCTTTCTTTGCAGAAATGGAAAAGTAATTCATTGAATTTATATGGAAGGGTAAGACCCTGAATAGATGAAGCCACCATGTAAAGTAAGAATGAATTTGGAAGACTAATCGTTTCTAACCTTAAAACTTATTGCAAATCTGCAGTAATCAAAACAGCATGGTACTGGCACAAGGACAGAATATACATCAATGGAATTAAATTGAGAGCTCAGAAATTAACTATCACATTTATGACCAATTGATTTGTGACAAGTGGGTAAAGACCACTCATTGGTAGAGGATAGTCCCTTCAACAAATGGTGCTGGGAAAACTGGATCTCCATTTTCAAAAAAAGGAGCATTCCTAACTCATACCTTAAACAAAAATCAACTCAAAATGGATCAAAGACCAAAATATAAGAAACAGCACTATCAAACTCCTTCAGGGCCTTTTCTTAGGAAATAGTTTCTTTGACTTTCCACCCAAATCACAAGCAACAAAAAAAAATTAGATAAATGGGACCCAATCAAACATGAAAACTTTTGATTATCAAAGGACTTTATCATGAAAGTAAAATGGAAACCTACAAAATGAGAGAAAATATTTGGAAACCACATATCAGGTAAAGATTTAATATCCAAAAATATAATCTTTCAGCTCAACAATAAGACAAACAATTCAATTAAGAAATGGACAAAATCTCCCCCCTATGTGGGACATGACTCCCAGGGTTGAGCCTGGACCCAGAATCATGCGATTAAGAAATTCTTCTTGACCAAAAGGGAGAAAAGAAATGAATCAAAACAAAGTTTCAGTGGCTGAGAGATTTCAAATGGAGTTGAGAGGTGATTCTGGAGGTTATTCTAATGCATTATATAAATTTTAGTTTTTAGTGTATTGGAATATCTAAAAGGAAATACCTGAAACTGTTGAACTGCAACCCAGTAGCCTTGATTCTTGAAGATGATTGAATAACTATGTAGCTCACATGGTGTGACCTTGTGATTGTTAAAACCTTGTGGCTCACACTCACTCTATCCAGTGTATGGGCAGATGAGTAGAAAAATGGGAACAAAAATTAAATGAATAATAGGAGTAGGGGGGGATGGGATGTTTCTGGTGCTCTTTACTTGTATTTTAATTCTTTTTTTTTATTTTTTGGATTAATGAAAATATTCAAAAATTGATTTTGATGAATGCACAACTATATGCTGGTACTCTGAACAATTGATTATACATTGCACATGATTGTAGGTTATGTGAATATATCTCAATAAAACAAAATTCAAAAGCAAAACCTAGGAAATAAATGTACTTGAAGGTAAGGGGAATCTCAAGGTTAGGAATTATTACACATGTCAGTTATCTAGTCTTAGCTTTCATTTTTGCAAAGCAAACATTTTTTTTCCTCTATTACATCAAGCCCCCTGCCCAGAGTCCATGGCTTCCATGTTTGCCAGTGATTTGATTCTTGCCCAAGTCATTCACACTGATTCTACTTGCAACTTACCCTTGTCACAGTGTTACATGAATTTGTAAACAACCATGTTGAGTTTGTTTCATGAAGGGTCTAAACAACTTTCAAATTTGAATTAAAAAAATAATGGAAATGGGAGAAACATTTCCTCTCTTTTTGGTAAAAAAGAAGCAAAACAACAAAAAGAAAAACAAAACAAACAAACAAAAAAACTGGGCAAAAGACTTGAATAGATATCTCTCCAAAGAAGATTTGCAAATGGCCATAAAGCAGATGAAAAGATGCTCAACATGATTAGACAGTAGGGAAATGTAAATCACAAACACAATGAGATACTATTTTAAACCTATAAGAATTGCTGCTATTAAAAAAACAGAAAATACTTGGAGAGGATGCAGAGAAATAGGAATACTCATGTATTGCTTGTGGCAATGTAAAATGGTGCAGCTGCTGTGAAAGACAGTTTGGCAGTTCCTCAGAACACTGAGTATAGAACTACCATATAGCATGCAAACCCCACTACTAGGTATATACTCATAAGAATAAAAAGCAGGAAATCAAACATACATCTTCACACTGATTTTCATAGCAGCATTTTTCATAATTGCCTTAAGATGGAAGCAAGCCAAGTGTCCATCAACAAATGAATGGATAAACAAAATGTGTTATTTAAGACTGTATTACAATAATTGAATATTGTTCAGCTGCAAAATGAAGTCCTGATACATGCAACAACATGGATGAACATTGAAGACCTCATGTTGAGTAAAATAAGTTAGACATGAAAGGATAAATATTGTATGATTTCACTGATTTTAAAATAATTAGAATAACAAAATTCATAGAGTCAGAATCTAGAATATGTTTCCAGGGGGAAGGATGAGGAACAGGGAATTGGAAATTAAGGCTTAAAATGTACACATTTCCTCTCTGAAAGGATAGTAAGGTTTTGGTATGGATGGTAGTGATGGTGGCACAACATTGTGGATATAATTATAGCACTGAAATTTATATCTGAATGTGATTAAAATGGGAAATGTCTGATTTTATATATGTAATAGAATGTCTTTTTTAAATCCATGGAACTACTCTACACAACTGGTAAGCCCTAAATAAAACACGCAATATAGGTAATAGAATAATTTTTAAAATATGCTATCATCAATTATAACATGTTCCTCACCAATGCAAGTTGTTAATAAAAGGGTGGTATATAGGAATCCTGTATTTTAGGCATGATTGTTTTTAAACCTACAATTTTTCTATAAGAAAGGAAATTGTCACAATCAACTTAGAACTCTGGAAAACAGTCAGAGCTTTACTGCTAACAAATATTCAATCAAGAAAATGTTGTTGAAGATTTTATGGCACTTTAATTTTAATTTTGCATTGCCTTGCATTTCTCCCAGGTGCAGTGGTGTTTTTTTTAAGGGCAGCATTTGTTCCTAGCTTTCATAAGTGTTTCTGGATGAAGCAGAGCAGATTTTTTTCAAGGAATTGTTTCTGTCTATGTGATCCTGTCTGGGGATTAAGCACTGTTTCAAAACTTTGCCTTTGTTTTGTGTAACTTGGCTCTTTCAGGTTGCAAAAGTGACTAAGCAGAGGATGCTCCTGGAAAATATCCAAAGGCAAATGAAGGCATTATTGCCACCTGTGGCAAAGTATTACCGTTGGAGTTAGCAATTGGCATACTGAATGCCTGGGAGAAAAGAAAACAGTTATTTTTGGAATAAAGTATTTGAAAAGCTACTGTGCATAGGGGGAAATACGGGAAGGCACACACATTCCCAGGGCAGGCCACATGCTCAGACAATACCTGGCAGGGTCCTAAGGTTTGACCTTCTGTTGCGCTTTAGTCTCAGCACAACCAGGAAGTGCATAGAAGTGTTTGAGAGGATGTGGAGAAATTGGAACCCTTGTATATTTGGTATCATTGCAAAATGGTGTCACCACTGTGGGAAACAGTTTGGTCACCCATCAAAAAGTTAAACATAGAAATACCATGTAATTCACCAATCCTCTACTAGGAACATATGCAAAATAATTTTAAAACAGGGATTCAAACAAATATTTACACAAAATTGTTCATGGAAGTACTATTCACAAGAGCCAAAGGGTGAAAACAAATGAGTGAGAAAAAATAAATCCAATGTGTTGTTTTCTGATTAGTAATTTCCTATTTAGTTCATATTATATATTTGTACGCATCTGTGAATACATGCACACACATTGTTATCTGAATCAATATTCTTGAACACAGTTTCCTTTGTTATTGCTGTATACATTCTCAAACTTCTAAATCTTAACTTGATTTTCATTTTGAATACCATAAATATTATTTTTATGACATGTAAGCCACACCATTATATGTATTAAAAATCAAATTAAAACTATCCCTAAAACTTTGTTTTATAAAAGGAGTAATATAATTCCAAATAAATTATTTTGTGGTTACTTCCATTTTACTAGAGTAGCTTTTCTGAAATTGAATATATTTCCTTTCTTTTGATTGTTTCCAAAATATGTAATCAGTCGATATTTCTGATGATGTTTCTGTTTTTTGTTCATTATTGGGAATGACATATATTTTATCACCTGTCTCATGTGATTTAATTTATAAGTAAAGGTAAAATTCCAATTTAGAGATAAACTTTTGTACTTTTCTAGATTAGACTCACAAGGCCCATATAGAGACTTTACCAAAAACAAAACTGTCAGATTTATGCTAAATTTTACTTACATGTTTGTTATAGCAGCCACAAGTTTACCAGTGTAGAAGTTTTTATTTGCATACTGTCTTTAGAAAATCAAAGCAGAAAATCTCACTGTGTTTAAACTTTGCATAAGTTTCATCTTTTGGTAAGTTACTGAATTTGGTTGAGAATTTTCCCTTGCACTTATTCCATGTATTATTTGATAAGATGATAAAGAAAAAATTGAAAATAGGAAGATGCTTGGCTTGTTTGAGAGGGAGAATAATTTGAAATGATATAAATATTGGTCCCTAAAGAAGTGTTAGTATATTATAAGTGTATTAATGGAAAAAGTCCATATTACTACAGTAGAATGTATATTAATTCAGTAGAATTTACCTCATCCTTATTTTATACTGCTCTGTTAATGAATGCCACCATTTCCACATAGTGCCTTTACTAAAGATATTTGGATGTTGAACAATAAATAAATTAATCCAGTGTAATTTTTTTCATGTTGACACATTATTTTTTACCATTGTAATATTTCCAATCCATTGAAAATGTGGATATGAAAATAGGTAAAACCTGTTCCATTTTCTTCCGGTTCTTACAATAGTTTTATATATCACATCCTCCATCAACTACAATCTTTAATAAACCTTTTGGTAATTCCAATCAAGCATCCTAAATTTCCTGTTTCCTTTCTTCTACAACTCTAATCCCAACCCCCTACAATTTTTTTTTTTTTTTTTTTTTTTTTTTGCCTATTCATTAAACATTCATTTCTTTCATAACAATTATCCTTGTTGGGCCATGTTGGACACTAGGTTTCTCATGAGGGAGGAAATCAAAATTACTGCTAACAGATCAAAGTTAATAAGACTGTTTCACGCATGTTTGAAGACAGCATTTTTCTGAAAAAAGTGGAATATTGAAAGCAAGGACCCAAATTTCTAACAGTCAAATTAGTACAAACTGTTTCTATTTAGTTATGTAATGATTCTACTGTAAATAGTATTTTCATCATTCCACTTTCTGTTGTATTTTTCTCCCCTTTTGCTTCAAGGTATGCAATAAGCTTGGTCATATTTAAAGGATTGTGGTAAAATAGAGGTTAAAAGGGGGGTGAATCCTCCAAAGAAGAACCCTCATGCAATAAAATTATTATTTTACCTTTTAAAAAAAACTCTTGTATTTATTGTGAGAAAAAAACTGGAATGTAACTGCCAGTTTGGATATAATATGTCCTCCAAAGAGTCATGTTATTTAATGTAATCTTGTGGGACCAGACTTATTAGTCTTGATTAGGGTGTGAACTTTTGAACCCTGATTAAATTATTGTGATGGAGGTGTGGACCCCACCCATTCAGGATGGGGCTTGAGTAGTTCACTGGATTATTTAAGAGATCTAAGAGCTGAAAAAGACCCAGATGTTTGCTGACACTTAGAGATGTTTGGAGATGTGGGCAGAAGGACATTTAGAGTTGCTAAGCTAAGAGATGAAACCCAGAGTTTGCCCTGGAGAACCTAAGAGAGACCCAGAGACATTTTGGAGAAAGCCATTTTGAAATGCAAGCTGGTAGCAAAGGAACAGCAGACACTAACCACATGCCTTCCCAGATGACAAAAGTATTCTGGAAGCCATCAGCCATTCTTCAGTGAAGGTATCATCTTATTGATGCCTTAATTTGGACACCTAGAAATGTAAAATTGTGACTTAATAAATCTCCTTTATAAAACCCTATCTGTTTCTGGTGTTTTGCATAATGGCAGCAGTAGCAAACAGGAATAGTAACTACTGGGAAAATGTCAAATAGTATTTAAAAGCAAAACTCTTTTGTTCAGTCAGAATATGTCTTCAGATTTCCAGATATATACACTTTTTTTTAAACACTGAAGAACATGATGGCAAATCAGATTATATAGAAAGGGATTGTTCCTGAAACAAATCTCTTCTGTGGAACTTTACTATTCTTTGTAGCAATACATCTTTTCTGGCATAAGTTTGTCTCCTATTGACCTTAAATTTAAAAATGGAAGTTGAGCTATATGGCACCATGTCATTTATGTGAAGTATAAATATATGAACATGGAATAGAAAAACAAATTTTTAAAAAAAAAAAAAAAAAACAAAAAAAAACAAGCAAATGCACATCTCAAATATCAAGGTATGGCAGAAGGGATTGTTAAAGGAACAAAGGGAATAAGAAATCAATTAAAAAAGAGATGTACTTTGCTAGGCACAATGATGATGATGTGTCAAGAACAGATTAATGAAATTATTCTAAACCTCTCTCCTTAAATCCAAAAACAGTTGGAAAGACATATATTTTCATTGGGCAGTTAATACACTTCTGAATTCAGGTATGCAGAAGTAATTGAAGTTATTAAAGCATATAAACAAAATCTTAATGACAGCAATATTCAGTATGAAAAAATACTGGAATCAAATTAAATCTATGTCTCAGAAATTTATTAATTAAAATATAGAGATATATATTTTACAAAATGTAGCCCTTAAAATTAGGTTCATATTTATTATATAGCAATTTGAAGCAAGTTTCTAAGAAGAAAAATAAAAATAATAAACAGAAAGTTCTACCATACAATGAGTTCTTTAAAAAAATTATTACAGTATAATTTACAGATGCACAGATTGTAAGTGTGCATAGATGAGATTTGACAAATGAAAACACCTGATTGACTACTGCTCCAATCAAGAGAGCATTTCCATCACTCCAGAAAGTTCCCTCATGTGTCTTTGCAGGGAATCCCCCACGTCATATTTTAGACCATGAATGATACGATTTCTATCACCAGAGATTAATTTAACCTATCCTAAAATATGACATAAATAGAATAATGTAGTATGTTTTTGTCTGGTTTCTTTTTTCTTCACTTAATGTTATTGAAATTCATCCTTGTTGTTGGATGCATTAACAGTTGATTCCATTTTGTTACTGAGTAGAATTGAGTTTATGAATATAGCACAGTTTTTTATATGTTTCTATTTTTAGGCAGCTGGAATGTCTGAAGTTCAGATTATTATGAATAAACCTATCATGTACATTAATGCACAAGTATTTTTCTGCACATATGCTTTCACTCCTCTTGAGTAAGATTCAAGGAGAATATTCCTGAGACATATGGTAGACATATGGTAACTTTACCAGAAATTGCCAAATTGTTTTCTAAAGTGGCCCTACCATTTCCCACTCCCACCAACAATGCCTGATGATTTTAGAAGTAACAATAGTCAGTATTTGGTAACATTATTATCTTAAATTTTAGCTAATCTAGTGAGTGGAAAGTGATATTTCCTTGTTACTGTAATGACATTTCTCCGATGATATAGGACCCAGGGTTTTTTTCCTGTTTTTTTTTTTTTTTTTGGTCATTTGTATTGTTTTTCCTGTGAAGTGTTTTTCAAATCTTTTGTCTATTATTATTGGGTTGTATTTTTGTTTCAATTTGTAGGGATATTTATATATAACCTGGATATGATTAATTTGCTTTGACTTCTTAGCTGGTAATCAGTTGGAGAGACATATGTGCATGTTTAGATCTCTAATTCTGTTCCACTGATCTATTCATCTATATTCATAAAATATTGCTTTCTTTATTACTGTATCTTTATAGTAAGTCCTAAAATCATCATTTTAAATTCTTCAACTTTGTTCTTTCACAAAGTTGTCTTGCCCATACTCAATGCTTTGCATCTATGATATGGAAGTAGTCCTCAAGTCAGACATAAGGTTAACTTGTTTGTACACCATGACGTTGAGTCTGCTCTAAGAAGATCCACATATAGTAGAAGTTCCATATTTTATTACTATTAAAATTTGATGACTAACTTATTATTGTGTATCCTTAAAAGTTGTAGTTTGGTCTCAATCTTATATGTAAAATTAAGAAATGAACCACTTGGATGCTTGTAATAAAATGGTAAACATCATAAGCTTGTTTGTGATCATCTAGTTCCAATATCCTAAAGCCATAATAGCTTCCTGTTCCATATGGAAAATTTGGAGTCTTTGAGAAAATCCTTTCAATAAATAAATGAGCCATGGAATATATAGAAGAAATTCATTACTGATTTCATGTAGGAAAACAAACTTGAGGACATTTAGAAATAACAGAGGGCTGAATTTTGCAATGTAGTCATAAGGTCCTTTTGTAACTATTATAATTTAAGTAGTAACACAAGTATAATTCAGTTTGTTAGCTAAAAGCTTTTCATTCATCTGGTCATTAATTGCATATAGTAAGAAAATAATCCATCAAAAGAAATCTTAAGGTTATAATTTGGGGAAGAAGTTTATGCATGTGCAAAAAAAGGATTTATATGTCAGCAGCACTCTTTTGGAACTATTCATCACAATATTTATGATTAGAATATGTGCTTTGTGTCTATTATAGCCAATGGCTCTATTCTGTAAAATCTGGAATATTTTAAATATTCTACAGAAAAAGAAGGTGATGTTTGAGAACCATTCAGGTTATAACTATGATATCAGATAGCTGATATCACACACCTATTATTGCCATTTTGCAATTTTATCATCACACACACAAAAAAATGATATGTCAGTAAATGTTACTATACTATCAGGAAAATGAAAAAAAAAAGCACTACTTGAAAAAAATCACAATCCACTGCATAGTTTTATCAATTTATTTTGTGTTTATTTTTAAAAACTTACTCAACAACACTTCTTTAGACAACAGAAGAACCCATGCTCATTTACTTGAGAAATAAAAAGGAATTGCAAACAAATAAGCAAATAAGCAAGCAAGCAAACAAACAAACAAATAAATAAATAAATAAAAGGATTGGCATGAGATTAAAAAGACAAGGCTGTTTATTACAGCATTCATTCTTTTAATAGTGGCAAAAAGAAATAAACAAAAAACCTGCAAAAACCAAAGATCTATCAATCAAGGAATGGTCAAGTATCAGTTGATTGATCTATAAAGTCTACACTTAAATGCTTATATTAAAAATGAAAAAAAAGGAACAAATAGTTTATGATAAATTCTCACATAATAAAAACAAGTTGTAGGAAAATTGATGTAGTTTGCTTTATTAAAAAGCACTCTAAATGGATAATATTGGAGAGTGTTATTAATATTATTTAACTTTACTTGTGGGTTTTGAAAACTGATGGGAATGGTAAAATATGAGAAAGAAATAAATACATGACCAAGGGATGGCATTGAATATCCAGGGCTGCTGGTATGTAGCATGGGGGATCCCTGCATCCAGCAGAGCTGGCCCTCCCAGTGTTTCTACCATAAAGGGAGAGCAATACCCCCCTGCAGCTGAGAAACTTCATCCATTCTTCATCCAAAGCTGCAGTATATTGAGGTACCAGTCAGATGTCTTCCCACAAAGGATCTGTGGTGGCACAGGACAATGGGGCTCTTGCCAGTAAAAGGGAAACTGACATGGTAGAACTGGATGAACTAGGACCCCAGCTAGAAGAGAAGGTCAAACTGGCAATCATGTAACCCCAAACAAAGCTGAAGAAGAGTGAACATGCACAGTGCCCCAGGAAGAAGAGTAGGTGGTGTGGGTACT
Source organism: Choloepus didactylus (assembly GCF_015220235.1). Lineage (NCBI taxonomy): Eukaryota > Metazoa > Chordata > Mammalia > Pilosa > Megalonychidae > Choloepus > Choloepus didactylus. Next base: position 86,009,719 of record NC_051322.1, read on the forward strand.
GACACTTCTCCTGCAAGCCCAACATGTCATGGAGAAGATGGAGGAGTTTATATATAAGACCTGGGAGGAGTGTTGGAAGGTCATTCACATCATGTACTCTCCAACTGGCTGAAGTGCAATGACTACCTGATACATGGACACAGACCACCCAAACCCTCCTTTCCTGCTTCCTTCAAGAGCATCTTCTGCATCCATACAGAAACTGGCGGCATTTGGACTCATCTGCTTGTTTCTGTGCTGTTTTTCTTTTTGGGAATCTTGGCCATGTTCAGACCAAACATGCAGTTCATGAATTCTCTACAGAAGAAGGTGGTTTATGGGATGTTCTTTTTGGGTGCAGTTCTCTACCTTTTTCACACTATTTATTGTCATTCAGAGAAAGTCCCTTGGACTTTTTTCCAAAATTGACTCTTCAGGGGTTGCCCTACAGATTATGGGGAATGCTGTCCCCTGCCTCTTTTACTCCTTCTGCTGTTCCCCACAGCCATGGCTCATCTACCTCTCCATTGTCTGTGTCCTGGGGATATCTGCCATCATTGTGGTGCACTGAATCTTGTTTGCCACTCCAAAACACCTGCAGACAAGAACAAAAGTGATCCTGGTACTTGGCTTCAGTGGTTTTATGCCCACCATGTACTTTACTACTACTGAGGGATTTATTAAAGCCACCAACTGGGGCAGATGTGTGGTTCTTCCTCATGTGTGATATATATCACCGGAGCTGCCCTTTATGCTGCTTGAATCCCGGGGTGCTTCTTTCCTGGAAAATTTGACATATGGTTCCAGTCTCATCAGATTTTCCACATCCTGGTTGTAGCAGCCGCCTTTGGACACTTCTACAGAGTCTCCATTCTTCAGGAATTCCATTATGGCCTAGCTTTACTAAAGATTGCCTTAGGTGAGCTTCCCACCAGAACAGTGGCAAGGAACTTCCATAGTGATTTAAAAAATAAATTCTTTGTTGAATTGAGAGGAGGAATCCAAGAAGTCTGTTTCTAGAAGAAGCCTCTTAAAAATTTTGGAGCTTCAACCATTTTCACACTCACTGGGCAATAAACTTTCCATTTCCATTTCCCCAGCTGGAGAGGAAGTGGATGGTCCAACTTAGCCATCCCCCTTCCCGCAAAGTGACTACCATCCTCTCAAAGAGACAGCATCTTGAAGCTAATGTTGAGATTTTATCCCCTCCTCAAACCATTTTGGGAAAAAATGATGGGCTGGGACTTCAGAAATCCTGTTTCTGAAAGAAAATGTCTCTTACTTATTCCCATCCTTACTTTGCTACCTGGCTTATAACAGGCCATCCATTTTGTAGCACACTTTTCTAAGCAATTATAAAATGGTCCCAACTTTCTAGAACCTTGGTCTGCATACAAAACAGCAAGAAAAAAAGTCACCATCTTTTACATAGCCTGGCTAATCATAAATGTCCAGGCTTCAAATAACCTGAGTTTTAATTTTTTTTCTTGACAGAGTAATGTGAAATTAAAATGGGAAAAGATATTTAATATTTAATATTTAATACTAAGCTTTAAAAAGAAACCTTCTATCATTGCTATGTATCTTGATACAAAGGCTATGATGATAATAAAAGAAAGAATGGGGGAAAATGCATGACCAAAGTGTTAAATTGGCACTATATAATGTAAAACATAACTGTAGAAAATAAAATTTATTCATAACATTAAATATTCTTTTGGCAGGATTTGAAGCTAGCATGATAAACAGAATGGATTTGATTAGAAAATGCAATTTTGTATTTTTTATTATATTCAATTTATGCTTCCAATAAAGTAAAAACTGGTAAATTAAAAAAGAGAAAATTAAGCAAAGAATATGTGGATGGGATCAAGAAGCTAGTTCACATTTTGATTTAATTTCTTACCATTTTCACTTTTAATTTTAGTAACAAGCATGATATGATATATACATATATTTCAAAAATCTGGAAATTGTCTATTCAAACTAATGTGTAAGGAGGCAATTCATTTGCTGAGTGAGTGTGGGATGGTAGTGAAGCACTCTATTACTAGCACAGGGTCCATGCAAAGTATTGTCTTTGTGTTTACAAGCTCAAGAAAGAAACAATAAAGACACAATAAAGACAAGAAAAGGCCACAATTAACCCTTGATTGTAATAGTTATCTTTAATCTTTGTTATCAGTACCTGAGATTAAAGTATATAGATACCACCCTGGCAGATAGGTAAATCACTTATCTTGAGTTTGCTAATCCTAAATCAGCTTATTTTTCGGTTTGAATGCCTTTTAAGTAAATTCAGAAAATACTTTAGTAATGGGAGAGGAAGGAATTCTGATAAGCAGCAGCTTTTGGCAAGAATTTGTTTTGTTTTCATTTGGAACTCTTGGTTCTCTAAGATTACATCTTTAGAGTCAGCACAGGTAAGAGTGAACAAGTGTTCAAGAGGATGTGGAGGAATTGGAACCCTTGGATATTTTGTTTCATTTGAAAATGGTGCAGACACTATGGGAAGAAATTTGGTCACACTAATTGTGACCCACCAATCCTCTACTAGGTAGATACACAAAGGATTGGAAACAGGTTTTCAAAAAAATGCTTCTACAAAATTGCTAATGGAAGTAATTTTCACAACATCCAAGAGGTGGAAAAACATGAGTGAAAAAAATCCATCCAATAGATTGTTTATATTAATCATTGCCTATTTAGTTCATACACTTTGTCTCTGTGTGTATATACATGTTTGTTTGCATTTTTTATCCAAAATCAATGCTCTTGACCTCAGTTTTCTCTTTACTGCTGTAATAAAGTCTCAATTCCCTAGATCATATTAATTTGAGATTTATTTTGGATACCATAAATATTTTTATGAAAGCTATATATATAATATGATATGATAGACTAGGATAGGATATGAAAGCCACACAGAATTCTGTTATGATACTTTTCAATCCAAATTAAAATAAATCTCCAATCCTAGTTATAAAATAATGATATGATTCCAAATAAATTATTTCTTGCTTACTTCTGTTTTACTAGAGTACCTTTTCTGAAATTGAGTATTCTAATTCCTCAAACTGTTTCAGTTCTTTGCAAAATACATAATCATTCTGTATTTCTGATGATGTTTCTGTCTTAGTTCATTATTGAAAATAATGTATATTCTGTAGCTCTGTCACATATGATTTAATTTATTAGCAAATGAAGATAAGATTCCAATTTAGATGTAAAAAAATTGTACTTTTCTAGATTAGAGACCCAATGCATATATGGAGATTGGACCAAAAATAGGACTGTCAGTGTTATGCTGAATTTTACTTATGTGTTTCCTATAGGAGTCACCTTATTTGCCAGTTTAGATGTTAGGGTAGGCATACAGAAAGTCAGACTGTGGATAATCCATCAATAAGTTTCATGTTTGTATAAGTTATTGAACTTGGTTGAGAATTTTCTCTTGTACTTAGTCTCTTTAATTATTTGTCTAGGATGAAGAAAGTAGTAAAAATAGGATAATATTTATTTGTTTGATTGAAAGAAAGAAGTATTTGATATTATATAAATATTTGTATCCAAGTTGTGTTGTAAATAAATGTAAATTAATGGGAAAAGTTTTATTACTAAAATTGAATGTACATTAATTTCAGTAAAATTTACTTCATCCTCCATTTATACTGCTCTATTAATAAATGGCATGTTTTTCATCTAGTGCCTTTTCTAAAGTTACTTGGAAGTTGAGCAAAAAAAAAGAAAATCCAGAGTATTTTTTCCTGTTGACGTTACTCTTTACAAATGAAATATTTCCAATCCATTGAAAATATGGATATGAAAATAAGTCAGCATTTTCCATTTCTCCTGGTTTTTACAGTACATTATGTAATTCATATTCTCCATCAATTATCACCTTTAATAAATCTTTTGGTAGCTCCAATCAAACATCCTAAATTTCCTTTGTTTAACTTCCTTCTATAATCCTAATCTACCCACCCTGTTTATTTTTTCCCCTTCATTATCTATTCATTTCCTTCCTAACAGCTATCTCTACATTTTTGGAACATGGCCATGAGAATCAGTTTGTGGGATATAAGGTTACACATAATGAAGGAAATCAAATTTACTGCTAACAAACCAACATTATCAAGTCTGTTTCACATGTTTGAGGACAGCATAGATAATAAGGAAGGCTCACCACTGTAGAAATGACCAGTATCAGAAGGACAAAGGAAATGCTTCATTGTATCATAAAAAGACAGGGATAACTCCTTGTCTTCAACTCTGTTTACAGTTTGCTATTCTAACATAAGAAAACAAAATGAAAAGGAGATTGGGAAAATCTGTTTCCATAAACAAAACTTATATAAGCATATAGAGTTTATTGATGAATAATATACTAAATTTTCCATCAGAGAATTAATGACATTCTATGAAATCACTCAATGAATCAGATAATCAGAATCAAGGAATGATATCATTTGTCAGCTTGGCTATGTAATGGTGACAAGATGTTTAGTAAAGCAAACAAGACTGGCTAATACTGTGAACTTAAATCATTCATCTGTTGAATAAGTCTGTTTTACTTTCCCAGACTGCTTAAAGCAGATACCATGAATGGTTTGGCTTCAAAAATCAAAAGTTGTTAGCTCATATTTGAGGCTAGGAAAATGTCCAAATCAAGCATCAAGAAGGCAATGCTTTCTTCCCAAACTGGCTACTGGTGATCCTTGGCCCCTCTGCTACCTGCCAAGGCAGATGGCTGTGTCTGCTGGTGTCTCCCTTCTCTGCTGGGTTTTGTTGATCTCAGCATCTTGGTGCTGTGCTTTCTCTCTTTGTCTTAACTTTATTCTCTTATAAGGAATCCAGTAAGAAGAAGATTAAGACCCCATTCTGATTAAGGTGTTTCTCACCATAACTAAAATAGCCACAGCAAAAGATCCTATGTAAAATGGGTCCACAACTGCTGGAATGGATTAGATTGAAGAAAGTTTTTCTGGGTACATACAGCTTCCAACTACCACAGCAACTACCTAAGATTATATCTACAATCAACAAGGACATTGCCTTCAGCAATGAAAGGAAACTCCTTATCTAAATAATCAGAGGCCTTAAAGTGAGAACTGAGTATTTTACCAGCAGAAAGAATTTCTATCACTACTTCATCCAGACCACCTTCTTTGGAGTTACCAACTTGTGGCCTGCCCTACAGAATTCAGGCTTGCCATTCCCCATTGTCATGTGAGGCAATTCTTGAAAAACATCTGTTATTATTTTTACAATAATATGAATCTCCTGTAAGTCTGTTTGAGAACTACAGGGTGGATGAAGTGAGATTTAATTATTATCTAACTTATGAGGATTAGTTTCTGAATATAAGGAAAATAATCTTATTGTGCCTTATAATTAAGTTTTGTTTAGGAGTCCAAGTTAATGAAATTATATCTATTAAAAGTTTTTTCAAGTATATTTGCCTATGCCATTGTTCATTAGGAAAATATTCTATGATGAATATCAAATACAAATGGTGCATGCATTCTTAAAAAACCTTTTGAAGGCATTTTTTACCACTTTGTTCCTTAATCTGTAGACCAAGGAGTTAAGTACAGGGATAATTAAAGTTTAAAACACAGAGGCCATTTTGTGAGAACCAAGAGAATGACCAGACTTAGGCTGTATGTGCATAAATATTCGAGTCCCATAGAACAAAACCTCCACTGTCAGATGAGATGCTCATGTGGAGAATGCTTTTTTCTTTCCTTCAGGAGAATGCATTTGAAATATGGTAATCAGGATCACCCCATAGGACACTAAAACAACTAGGAGGGAGGAAATCATATTAGATGCTGAAAATATAATCAACAATCCTATTTCTCTTACATTTGAGCACAGCATGTGTAACAAAAGGATATCATCACGGTAAAAATGACTGATGGCATTTGAACCACAAAAGGTCAAAGTAAAAATCTTAATAGTTACCATCAAAAACTGAAAGGTGCTGTAGAGGTAGGGGATACCCACAAGCACATGGCAAACCCTCTGGGTCATGATGACACTGTAGAGCAGAGGTTTACAAATGGCTACATAGCAGTCATAGGCCATGGCTGATAAGATGAAAAATTCACTGATAAGGAACAGAATGAAAAAAGCCAGCTGCATGGCACAGGTATAATAAGAAATGGTATTTTTCTCCACAAAAAAACTTACCAGCATCTTAGGACAAATGACAGTAGAACTGCCAAGATCAGTGAAATCCAGGTGTCTGATAAAGAAATACATAGGTGTATGGAGGTGGGAGCCTGGTCAGGATGATCATGCCCAGGTTGCCCACCACTGTGACCATGTAGATGAGGAGAAGGACCCCCAAAAGGAGACCCTGCAGCTCAGGGCATCTAGTGACTCTCAGTAGGATGAATTCAGGCAGCACTGTCAGGTTCTGTTGGCCCATTTTATCCAGTATCTTCTTGGAAAAAAAATAGGATGTTTGTTATCAGCAATCTTGTAACATTATCTGATCTGAATATCTGTAACCAAAATGGAGACTATTTCTTCATAGATAAAATATAATCACATCTGATTTTGAATCTAAAATAACTTCTTCCCCAAACTGAGGGATCCATATGAAACAACTTTTGCACTGATACAACATTGACTAAACTCTAAATAGAACCAACACTATCTGGAGCATATCCATGGACATCAAAAACTTGAGTTAATGTAGAAATATCAAACTTTCACTTTATCTACACAATGAAATCACAGGTTTTCTTTAGTATAATTGAATATTTGCATGAGATTTCAGGTGGCATTTTGATATTCTGTATAAAAGATTAACAGTTAACAGGGAGCTAATGAAAATTAGGTTTTAGGGCATGACAAACCCTCAGGAGGTGGCCTTAGCAATATGATCACACAGTGATTGGCCTCTGCATGTGTTGTGAAAACATGATGACTAGAATCATTATCAATGAAATCCACCTTCTTTTTTGATTCTGTCTTCTGCTTCATTGCACATCTCCAATGCAAAGTTGCACTGTAGTGTATAGAAGCATTTCTGGGGTCCAAGTAAGTAGGATTGAATTAATAACAATTCACATGAGGCTTAGTGATTGTAGCTATATGGTTGAAATGAATGACATGTTTTGTTAAATGACATGTCCTTTTTCTGGTATGGAGAAATTCTAAAGCACTCCTACTACATAGTAAGTTCAGTTGTGTCTCTAATATAATTAATAAAAAGTTTATTTTATGGATTTTATTAATTGTGTGACCATTAAAGTTTCTTCATATCTGAAATATTTTTATTTATTTTATTTTGAAATAAAGATTCACATTATTGTCCTAATTTGTACTTCGAGTTTTCAGGTCCACAAGAGTTAGACATATACTTGCTAAAATTTATGGCTTATATAAATATTAAGTTATCTGAATAATTTATTATGCCTATTTTGTCTAATAAATATGGTGAATATAATAGTATCTACAAGACATTTAAATTATTTACTTGTGCATTTAGTACATAATATTTTAGAAGCTCTAGTTGTATTTCTGGAACTTTAAAATGAAGAATTTATAGAGTATATTACTGTGTGTTTCAAATATTTCCATGAAAATCTTACTCTATTCATTTAATAAAGTTCTATAAAAATCAGTAAGTCATCAAATTGAAACTTCTCTGATTGAAGTGAGTAAAGCACCTTTAGCCTTGTCTGATTGGAGTCCCTTCTAAATACCTCTCACATTCAATGCCCACACAAAGATAATCTAGGTTTCTGATAGCAAGATTTCTCAATTAAGCAATAAATAGAGTTTAAAATATATTGTCACATGGAATTCAGGGTAGAATTATTATAATGCAATGGAATCTCCGGACTTAGCCTGCACAACTGTTATGCAGTCCCTAAATATTGGAGCAATTGTTGTCAAAATCACCACCATTTGTGGTTGTCAAATAAAGATGATTTTTCAGTGCTGTGTTGGGTAGATCTTTCAAGACAGGGGAAGCAAATCTAAGATTCTGCTAAGTTTTGGTGTTGATTTTTCCAGGCTGATTGACAGTCTCAGGAGACAGGGTAAATTTTGAAATTGGGAGCAACAGTCATCCTTTCTTCCTACAAAAGCTTCTCTGTTCTCTGCTGAGCCTCATTCTCCTCTCCAGGTCCTTTCTCCACCCAAATATTTTAACTATACACCTATCTCCATTTGGAAAATTTATCTGAATCGCCCTTTTCTGGGGTCTGCTGTCTCAGGATTTTACCATACAAGAGGAGATGTGCTGGACTGAGCAAAGGATTTCAATATCCCAATACTGATTATAACACTCTGATATCTTCAATGCTTTGCTAAAAATTATTCTAGTATTTATTGAATCTATTTGTATTTTGATTCCCAATTACAATCTCCCTTTTAAGATGTCTGGACCCTTCCACTCTGCCCATTCCTTTGGTATGGAAAAGAATATGCCATATCTGTTAAATATATTAATCTGTATATATTAAGACATTCATTTAGGGGTAACTGTGGTAGCACAAAGTATACAGAGGTACACAAAGGAATGACTGATTTTTTAATCTTTAGATATGGTGGTGTGAGTTAGAAGTAATTTTTGGTTCTGGGGTTTTCTGTAACTCCATAACTTATAAAAAGCATATAATTTATTTGTCATTGTAGTCAAATAGTTTTTATTGTCTGGTCTGAAAGAGGAGACCTAGTAGAAAATTATTCAGTAGATAAAACACACACCAAACAAAAACAACAAAAGCTTCAATTTTTCATGAGAAATGCTTATATGAAACATAGTCCCAGTTTATCAAATATTGCTTGGTATGCACTTGTACTAAAAGAATATGTGTTATTAATCAAATATTACTTAGGACATACACTAAACATATTTATTGTTTATCTGAAGTTCAAATGAAAATGGGTGTCCCTTATTTTACCTATTTACTGTAATAGAATCTATTAGTTGAGATCAGTGATGAAATTCTCAGGTTTTCCTAACTTTATCTTAATTTGTGGAATCCAACAACAAACAATCAGGGCACATGAATCAAATAGATCTGTGCTATCTTATCAGTTCATAGGATTTAATGCTTTAGAAGCACTATCCTGCCTCCAGGCATCCCCAGGTAACAAAGGAGAGAATGAATATCTTTGATGTTCTTGAGAAAATCAGCTGTCAGTAACTGAGAAGTATCTACTTTCAGAAGCAGTGAGTCACAGGAAATTACAAGATCCAAGTGATCATCAGAATCAAAGATAATTCTTATCAACCTACCTTTAATGAAGAGTGAATTTTCTTCTCTCAATTTATGCTTCCTTTCCTTTGGTAGGAAGAATTTATAATCTCCCTCCCCTTTTGTGATGTTCCCTGAGGAAGTAGGGTGTAATTCATTGACTACTTTTAAATCATCAGAGAGATTTAAAAAATTGTCTTAATGTGCATGCTAATTATCTAGGACTCACTACATATTCATCACCCAGTGAGAAAAAGTAAGGAACAATTAAAGGAAAGGAACAAAACATAAGTGATCTATATATTTCCATGAAGACTTACATATGTAAAGGTACTCATTCACTTAGAGTCAGTGACTACAGTGATGATGGAAAAAAAGGCATATCATGGCAATCTAGTAAAACTGGAGAAATGAAAAGTCATGATTAAATATTAAATGATATAATTATTACTTAGGAATTTCCTTGGATTTTATTATTTAATCACAGATGTGTAGCAGGCTCTCTGTTATAAATATATCATTAATACACACAAGTGAAATAGATATTACTATTTGCATATTCAGTTTTAACCAGGATCAGGTTATGTCATTTTTCTGAAGTCACACAATAAACAACAAAAGAATTCTAAACTAAATCCAGATCTTTCCTAGTCCACATGTCTAAATGAGTGATATACATTCCTTTACCTTTACTATGATGAACACATAACAACATGATAGCAATCAATACCCCAACAATAGTATTTCCTGAACTGAGATCCCATCCCCTTTAAATAATATTCCTCCATGTTGTGTTTGATTTGCTGTATACTATTCAATGGATAAATATACCTCAATTCTTTCACCATTCTTCTAGTGATGGACATTTGTATTTGGAGCTATTTTGAAAAAAATGCACTATCAAGATCTTCATATAAGTACATTTGTGTACATGTCCACTAATTACTCCTTATTTTATATCAAACAGTGGAATTACAGGTCACAGGTTAATGGTATATTAAAATTTATAAACACCTGCTAGCTTTCAAAATGTATTTTAACATTTTACATCCCAGTAACTATGTGTGAGCATCCCACTTGCTCCTTTTTCTTGCTGATATTTGATGCAGAGTATTCTATTTTTTAATTAGACATTGAAATTGGTGTAAAGTGGTAGCTCATGATAATACAAGCTTTTGCCTGATGACTAATGTAAATGAATGCTTTTGCATGTAATTATTTTTATTAACATACCTTTTATTTTAAAGGATCTAAGTCTTATGTCCATTTCTAATTGGGCTCATTCTCTTTTTAATGGAATTTTTGGATATTTGCAGATGTCCTTGATACGTCTCTTTTCATGTGTTTATATTATGAATATACATGCATACCTCAGAGATATGGGCTCCATTCTAGATGACCACAATAAATCAAATATTGCAGTAAGTGAGTCACATGATTTTTTTGGTTTTCCAATGAATAAAAAACTTATATTTACACTATCATGAAGTATATTAAGTTGTGGAAGAACAGTCAGTCTAAAAAATTTACATATATTAATTTAATGTATTTTATTGTTAAAAATGCTAACACCATCTAAGCCTTCAGGGAGTCATAATTTTTTTGCAGGTGACCTGTTTGAACCTATATTGAATGTTGGGATGTTTGCGGCAATTTCTTAAATGAAAACAGCAATGAAGTTTGATGCACTGATTGACTGCTCATGAAATATTTCTCCATAACATGTGACACTGTTTGATAGCATTTTGTGTACAGGGGGCAGGAAAGTCATCCAAATTTATTCTCCAACAAAGAAAGCATCAACAGGTAAAACTACAGAGATTTCTCTGTAGATCATGCATTCACAAGCCATGATTAGCTTGACAGTGAGAAAGCCTCTGGTATGTTCTCTGTGACAATATCTACTTCACAGTGTAAACAGTAATATTATTACATTCACTTTCCATTCCAGAATGAAAGACACAAGTTGGCAAAAAAAAAAAAAGGTTGTTTCTTTTTTTAATCATAAAAATGTCAGGTACAATAAATGAGAGACAAACTTTTACTAACAGTCTTGATCCACATTTAAATTTGCAGGCCTTCCACATAGAGGGGAAAGATTTCTCTGCTCCAGAACATTGGATATTTCTTTCTCCATCCTTGTTAAACCATCAGAGCAATGTTTCATCATTTGCTTAATATTATTGCATCAATAAAAGGGAATTATTTTGAAAAAACACCTCAAACATCCTGCTGCTCTCATCAATATATCCAGTCTTAGGTTTAAGACAGGGTCTAGGAAGAGTTCAGCAATCATAAAATAGGAAAATGGAGACTATGGCTACAAAAATTAAAAAAATAAATGAGGTACATAAGGTAAAGCTTTCACACAAAGGACTTCCCTGTTCCAACTTTGTAGCCTTCATGCAATACTCAGGAAAAATAATAACCATCATTACTTGGCATTAGTCACTGTCGGAAATAAAGTGGTACCTGTGAGGGAATAAACGCTCTCTCGGTTCTGGAGGAGAAAAGAATTTATTTACTATCTTGCAAGATAGGGCGTCCAGCCAAACACATGGAAGGAAGGCTGGCGCGCCCGAGGAAGAGAATGGCGATGTTTAAATCTCCTACTCCTAATTCGCAAGTCCCTCCCCTGTTTCCCCATTGACTGGGTACTACAGAGGTTACAGCCTATCCGAGAACACTAACTAATTCATCTTTTGAGATTTTAATTTGTACAGCCAATCCCAGAGAGCCAACTAGCTCATTATTAAGATTTTGAACTGATTAGCCAATCCCCCCCCCAAATTTTTATTTTTTTTTGCTGTGAGTTCCCGCCTCTGATACTACCTCATGTCTCTTTACATCAGGCAGATTCTCTCTTCTCTTTGTCCGGGGCTTGTTTAAACTGGTTTTGCCTCCATTTCCCTTATTCCATGCTGTCTCTATGTGAAAACGAAACTTATTCCTTTCTTACAGTCACCAAGGACACTTTTTTAAAACTGGTAACGTGAACCTGTAACAGGAAATATGCCCTTCTATTAGAACTTTTTTCTCAAGTATGAAAACTAAGTTATTCAACAGAGTAGGCACTAGAAAATAAAATTAAGTCACCTGAGATTCCCTGCTTACCTGCCCAACTTCCCTCCCCCTTCTGTTGTTCAGGAAGAAGAAGGCACACAGTAGAACTCCTTTTAAAATTCAAGTCTATTTTCAAAAACCCTCTGCTGCTTTATTAAGTTCATGTATCATCCTAAATCCTTTGTTGTCTTTTCAACAACGTTCTCAGTATCTTGACCAGTTGCAGATTCCATCTCAGGAAACCACTTTCTTTTTGCTCATACAAAAACAACTGCTCATCATTTAAAGTTTTATCATGGTATTTTAGCAATCCAGGCTCCATTTTTAATTCTAGTTCTCTTGTCATTTCCACCATACCCAATTTATTAATCCACTGAAGTCTTGATACCCTCAAAGTCACCATGAGAGTTGGAATCAATTTCTCCCAAACTCCTATTAGTGTTCATATTTTGCTTCTCTCATGAATCACACATGTTGTTCCTGGCATCTAGAATAGTGAATGCTTTCCAGAAAGCTTTCAATTTACTTTGATCAGATCCTCCAGAGCAGCCACTATCTATGGCAATTATATCCTCATGAAATGTATTTCTTAAATAATAAGACTTGAAACTAAAATAACACTTTGATCTATGGGCTGCAGAATGGATACTGTTTTAGGTATGAAAATATTAATCTCATTAAACATCTCCACCAGAGCTCTTGGGTGACCAGTTGCAATATCATTGTGCAGTAATATTTTGAAAGGAATCTCTTTTGTCTGAGCAGTAACTCTCAACAGTGGGAGTAAAAGGGGTCCAGGTATCACAGAACAGAAATGGAAGTACCATCAATTACTATTACCCTTTGTGATACACTACAAAATATTTGCTTCCTTTCCCTATAACCTTATTCTCTACTGTTTTAAAGGTTTTATTTCCAAAAAGATGAGTGCATCCAATAGGGTATGCAGTGAAGATTCCTTTGAAGTAGGAGTTAAAACTGCTATGTTGTCAACTTGTGCTCCTCATGCTTCTGAATCAACAAGCAAATATAGGTGTTACTCTACTTGCTGATGTGATTGATCCTGATTATCAAGAGGAAATAGATGTGACACTCCACAGAGTATAATATGCCTAGAATAAGAAAAGCCCTTGGGATGTTTCCTAGTTTTGCCATCCCTTGTGAATAAACTCAATGGAAAAGTAAGACAACTCAATTGAGTCAGGAATATGAATGACCTATAAGGTTCAGATTGAAAGTTTGAGTCAGCTCACCATGTAAAGAACCATAATGTTGATATGCTTGATGAATATCAATGGAAAATGGAATGAGTAGTGGAAGAAGATATAAATAGGAGGTATGACCTTGCAAACAGTTGCAGAAATAAAGACAGTAATTTTTATGGGTATTTATTTTTTGATTTGTTATGAATATTATACATGTATATTTTAGTTTCCCTTTATCATATAACATAAATTTTATTAAATTTAAACCATTATATTCAGTTATGGGATTGCTCTGGTTTCTTAATGTTTCTGTTATGCAAAACCCAAGAAATGGATTGGATTTTTTAAAGGGGGTTTATTTGGTTACACAGTTATAGTCTTAAGGCCATAAAGTGTCCAAGGTAATGCATCAACAATAGGGTACCTTCACTGGAGGATTGCCAATGGTGAGGACTACTAGTAGGTAGGAAATAAAATTAAAGGCTGGAAATGTTATGTTTAACATTTCTGTTTCTTGTGCATTTGAGCACAGCATGGGTAACAAAGGAAATTCATGTTAGAAAGAAACAATGACCTTAGAATCACAGAAAGTAGATGTAAAAGTCTCAATGGTAAATGTGAGAGACAGAAAGTTGCTATAGAAGTAGGAGATACCTGCCCACCTTGGCCAGGATGATCATGCCCAGGTTGTCCACTACTGTGACCATGTAGATGAGGAGAAAGATCCCCAAAAAGGACCCTGCAGCTCAGGGGGCCTTGTTACCCCTAGTAGAATGAATTCAGGCAGCACTGTCAGATTCTGTTGGTCCATTATATCCAGTTATCCTAGGAAGAAATAGAATGCTTGCTATTAGCTTTCATGTAAGATTATATAATCTTAATATTTCTAGACCAAATTGAGACTACTTCTTCACAGATAGAAAATAATCACCACAACTAATTTTTAAGATAAAATAAGTTCTTTCCTAGACTGAGAGATCCACATGAAACAACATTTATACTGATACAACATTGACTAAACTCTAAATAAAATCAACAGTATTTGGAGCATATCCATGAATGTCAAAAAACATGTAAGTGTATATATAGAAATATTAAGGTCTTACTTTATTTAACCAATAAAATCTTAGTTTCCTTTAGTATACTTGAAGATTTGCATGGAATTTCTTGTAGGATATTGATATTCTGAATAAAAGATGCTCAGTTAACAGGGAGCTAATAAAACTTAAATTTTAGGGCATCACCAATGTCCTGGGTGTGGCCTTAACAATATATTCACGGAGTGATTGGTGTCTGTATACGTTGTGCTAGCATGATTACCATAACCATGATCAGTGAAGGCCATCTTCTCTTTCCATTCTGTCTTCTGCTCCATGGAATTTTCCAATGTAAATTTGCACTGTAGTGTCTGAAGGCATTTCTGGGGCCCAAGTAAGTGGTAATTAAGCTCATAATAATTCATATGAGTTTAAATGACTGTATCTATGTGGTTGAGATCAATGACATGTTTCATTAAATGACATGTAATTTTTCAGTGTAGAATGGCTTCTAAAACACTCCTATTACCTATTTGGCTTAGTTGTGTCTGTGTTATAATTGACAAAAACATTTAATTTATGGATTTTCAAGTTATAAGACAATTAGTTTCTTCATATCTGAAATTTGTTTTTATTTATTTTTCCTTTGAAATGAATATTTACATTTTTCACAAATTTGAATTTACAATGTTACTGCTTTTCATTAAAATCTCACTTTAAGACAATGGCACAGAAATTCCTGCTGTTTCTAAGACAAGCAGCTTAGCATCCTGGTTGCTCACTTAGCAAAGCCTACCATGAGGCATTCCCATGTGAAATCTACTGTAGATAATGTTCTATAGTAAATACTCCAAATATAAGAATGTTATTTCATGAATTAAAAAAAAATAAATGACACTAATACAAGGTCTTAATAATAGGGTGGTATACAGAATAAATACACATAATATATACTATGGATAATACTTAATAGGGCTATTTAACTTTCTTTATAAAAAAATAAAAAAAAACAATAAAAAAACATTTCAAACAAAACGAAATAAGAAATGCAAATAACCTAAAATAACTACATTGCTTCCAACATGTTCCTATGATACCCCCTAAAAATTAACAAACCATACTCAATCCTGAACATTCCCATAATATTAAGATTACCCTACGTAACTCATTGTTCTTATTAGATTATCACTCCCCCTTCAGTAGTTGCTGTCTATTGTTATGTCCCCTACATTCTACAATATAAAACATTTGCTTCACATTTTTCACAGAGTTCACATTAATGTTAACATAAAATATCTCACTTTTTGTGCCTGGCTTATTTCACTCAGCATTAGGTCTTCAGGGCACATTCATGTGGTCATAAGATTCACAACATCATTCCTTCTTACTGCCATGCATTATTCCATCATGTGTTTATCCACTCATCTGTTGACAGATATTTGGATTGTTTCCATCTCTTGGCAAATGTGAATAATGCCACAAAGAACATCAGTGTGCAAATGTCTGTTTGTGTCATTGCTTTCAGATCTCCTGGGTATATACTAAGAAGTGAAATTGCTTGATCAAAGGGAAACTCAATATCCAGTTTTCTAAAGAAGAGCCAGACTGTCTTCCAAAGTGGCTGGACCATTATACAGTCCCAATAATAATGAATAAGTGTTCTGATTTCTCCAAACCATCCCCAACATTTGTAGTTTCCTGTTTGTTAAATGGTAGCCATTCTAATTGGTCTGAGATGGTATCTTATTGTGATCCTTTCTTTTATTTTGAAATAAATTCAGTTATATGAACAGTCACAAAACAATACTAGCCCCATACACAGAATTCCATCGTACCCTGACACCCCTCCACCGATAGCTCAATCCACCAACTTTAACTTGCTGTCACATTGCTATTTCTTTCCCTCCCTCCCTCCCTCCCTATCATCCATCATCTATTGCTCTGTCATCTGAACATATGAGAGTTAGCTGCACACATCCTTGAGCATTCACTATAATTAATGTATACACTTCCCATGAACAAGAACATTCTTTCATGCAATCCCATTAAGCGCAGCTAAGAAGTACAAGAGATTCAACAATGATAAAAAGCTTACATTCTATATTTCCTTTTCCTTATGTCTCAACTGTGTCCCTTTGAGCACCTGTCCTCTATCCTCCTGTCCCATCCAAGTTCATCCTTAGCATTCAATTGTCATCTAGTTAGAATGCCTTTTTTTTTTTCAGTTGTGGAAACATATATACAGCCTAAATCTTCCCATTCCACTCCCTCCCTAGCCTTTCATTAGTGGGATTAATCATGTTTAGAATGTTGTAATGCTCTTTCCCACCATCCATTACTAGAAATTTCCCTTCACTTCAAACAGCAACCCTACACTCATTTCTTAACTCCCCATTGCCCTTTCCCCCATTTCTCTTAACCCAAACTCTACTTTTCATCTCTATGGTTATATTCTCTGACAATTTCTTTGTGTTTACTGTGGGGCTTAAAATTAACCTCTTAAATCCCTATCAATCTTGTTTTTCTTTGATACCACTTCACTTCAATAGGACACATAAACTACGTCTCTATACTACTTCATTCCCCCACCTATATAAAGTTGTTTAAAATTACATATTTTACATTGGGTTCAAAACCACTGATTTGACCTTACAGTTTGTGTATTTTATATCATGTAGGAAGTAACTAGTGGAATTACAGTTCAAAAATTATTGACTTCTATTTGTATTCCATTGTGGTTGGAGAATGTGCTTTGAGTATATTCAATGTTTTTTTTTTTAATTTCTTGAGGCTTGTTTTATGTCCCAGCTTATGGTCCCTTCTCGAGAAAGATCCATGATCACTAGAGAAAAGTGAGTGTCCTGGTGATTTGGAATGTAAGGTACTATATATGTGTGTTAAAATTCTCTATATCTCTTTCTCCTTTCCTTGTCTCTCCTCCAGCAGGGATCCCCTCAGTATCTGCAGTAGGGCAGGTCTTTCATCAGCAAAGTCCCTTAGCATTTGTTTGTCTGTGAAAAATTTAAGCTCTCCCTCAAATTTGAAGGAGAGTTTTGCTGGATAAAGTATTCTTGGTTGGAAATTTTTCTCTCTCAGAATTTTAAATATGTCATGCCACTGCCTTCTCACCTCCATGGTTGCTGCTGAGTAGTCACTATTTAATCTTATGTTGTTTCCTTTGTATGTGGTGAATTGCTTTTCTCTTGCTGCTTTCAGAACTTGCTCCTCTTCAGTATTTGACAGTCTGATCAGAATATATCTTGGAGTGGGTTTATTTGGATTTATTCTATTTGGAGTTCACTGGGCATTTATGCTTTGTGTATTTATATTGTGTAGAAGATTTGGGAAATTTTCCCTAACAATTTCTTTGAATACTCTTTCTAGACCTTTACCCTTCTCTTCCCCTTCTGGGACACCAATGAGTCTTAAGTTTGGATGTTTTATTTTAGCTATCGTATCCCTGAGATCCATTTCAATTTTTTTTATTTCTTTCTCCATTCTTTCTTTTGTGCTTTCATTTTCTGTTCTGCGGGCTTCTAGGACACTGAGATGTTGTTCGGCTTCCTCTAGTCTTGTATTGTGCATATCTAGAGTCTTTTTAATTTGGCCAAAAGTTTCTTTTATTTCCATAAGAACTTCTATTTTTTTTTTTTTATTTACTCTTGCAATGTCTTCTTTATGCTCTTCTAGGGTCTTCTTTATGTCACTTATATCCCGGGCCATGGTCTTCTTGATGTCTTTTAAATTCTTTGCCATGTTTTCATTCCTTGATGGTAGTTCTTTGATTAATTTTGCAAGGTATACTGTATCTTCTGATATTTTGGTTTGTGTGTTTGGAGTTGGATTCTCCATATCTTCTGGTTTTATCATATGCATTAAGATTTTCTTTTGTTTTTGGACTCTTGGCATTTGTTTTGCTTGATAAGGCTTTTTCAAGTTGTAAAGAAAAAGGGATATCGATCTAAATTTTCAGGAACACAGTTTGGTGACATACACTTTAACTAACCAGCAGATGGCATCTGTGAGTCACCTATATCCCTTGAGTCAGTTCTCAACCTTTTTTCTGCTTTGTGTGGGGAAATGATTCTTATGGGTTCAGTTGGAGAACTCAGTTTGGGTGTGTTGCTGGAGCTGTCTGCCCTGAATGTGGGGCATGTGTATGGGTAGCCAGGGAGGAAGGGCAGTTCTAATGCTCAAATCCCCCAGGATCCTGGAGATTCATGGCTGCCCCAAGAGTCTAAGCCTTCATTTCAGTTCAGCCCCACCCTCTCTCTCTTGCTGATCCATAAACCACAGGAGTTGGTGTAGCATCCCTGGGTTCTCCGAGCGGATCCCCCCTCCCAGCTGCAATCCTCCAGGAGCTCAGCTGAGGGAATGCTGTGCTATGTCACCAGTGCACACCATCCCACAAGGGAAGCCCCAGGCCACCAGGCTGTGCAGCAGCACACTCCCAGCCTGAAGCAAAAATGGCTGAGCAGGATGTCTCAGCCCCCTCCTCCTCACACAGTACCTCCTTCCCATGACTGGGACAACTAGCAGGGCTTTGGGCTGTGGGCACAGCCCCAGGGAGGAGTTTATCCAGCCCTCTGGGGGCCAGCTGTGAGTCACGGGCTTTTTTTCTGCTTCTGGCTCTCCCCTCCATTCCCCCAAACCCAAGGGTATCTGTTGCGGGCAATCTTCCTGGCCAGACAGCAAGAGGCCAGCCCAGCCCCCTCTTGCTGTGTTTTACTGCATGGTTCCCACAATTGCTACTGGAGCTGCTCCTTTTTTTTTTTTAACAACCAGTTGGTCTCCATACGCTGAACCCTGGCTTACCCAGCCTGCCACACAGCTGCAGGTCTTCCTGCCAGCTTACTCACTCATTTCAGAATGCCGACTCCCCATTTCATCAAGTACACAGCTCTCTGGAGCTAGGAGCCCTCATCCAGTTGGTTCATCACTGTAACCAATATTTTAGGTCACTTTCTGGTTTTTAGCTAGTGTTTTTCATGGAGGCGTTTTTTTCACTCTATCTCAGCTAGCCACCATCTTAGTTCTCTCATTGTGATCTTAATTTGCATCTCCCTGATAGCTAGGGAAGATGAACATTTTTTGTGTGTTATTTAACCATTTCAAATTACTTTTCAGAAAAATGTCTTCTCATATCTTTGCCCATTTTATAATTGGGTTGTTTGTACTATTGCCATTGAGTTGTAGAATTTCTTTATATATGCAAGTCATCAGTCTTTTGTCAGATACATGGTTTCCAAACATGTTTCACATTGAGTTGGCTGCCTCTTTACCTTTTTGTCAAATTCCTTTGAGGGACAGAAGCATTTATTTTTTGGAGTTCCCATTTATCTATTTTTTTTTTCATTGCCTTTGCTTTGGGTGTAAGGTCTAAAAGCAACCTCCTAATACAAGGTCTTGAAGATGTTCGCCTACATTATCTTCTAGGAGTTTTATTGTACTGTCTCTAATATTGAGGTCTTTGATCCACTATGGGTAATTTTTGTGTAGTTTGAGGTAGGTGTCCTCTTTCATTATCTTGGATATGGATATCCGGATCTCCCAACCCCATTGAAGAGACTATTATGTCACAGTTCAGCTGATTTGGGGGCCCTATCAAAGATCACCCAATCATATATCTGGGGGTCTACTTCCAACTTCTCAAACTGACCCATTGATCAATATGTCTATCTGTGTCAATATAATGCTGTTTGACTACTGTGGCTTTATAGTAAGCTTCAAAGTCAGGAAGTATAAGTCCTCCCACTTTGCTTTTCTTTTTTAGAATGGCTTTAGCAATTCAAGTCATCTTTCTCTTCCAAATAAATTTGATTACTACTAGCTTTTCCAAGTCTGCAATGTAGGTTGTTGGAATTTTGATTGAAATTACATTGAACCTATAGATAAGTTTGGGTAGAATTGACATCTTAACATTTATCCTTCCTATCCATGAACACAGAATATATTTCCATCTGTTTATGCCCCCTTTTATTTATTTTAGTGAAATTATGTAATTTTCTATGTAATGGTTTTTTCATCTCTGGTTAAGTTTATTCCTGAGTACATGATTTTTTCAGTTGCTATTGAGAATAGAATCTTTTTCTTGTGTGAATCTTCAGTTAGGTCATTTCCAGTGTATAGGAACATTACTGACTTAGGGACATTAATCTAGTATTCTGTTATTTACCAAATTTCTTTTTAGCTCAAATAGCTATGCCATTTATTTTTCAAGATTTTCCAAATATAAGATCATATCATCTGCAAACAATGACTGTTTTAGTGCTTCTTTTCCAATTTGGATGCCTTTTACTCTTTTGTCTTTCTAGATTGCTCCGGCTAGAATTTCTAGCACAATGTTGAATAACAGTGGTGACGGTGGGCATCCTTGTCTTATTCCTGATCTTACAGGGAAGGCTTTCAGTCTTTCAACATTGAGTACTATGCTGGCTGTGGGTTTTTCATATATGCCCTTTATTATATTGAGGAAGTTTCCTTCAGTTCCTACATTTTGAAATGATTTTATCAAAAAAGGCTGCTGGATTTTGTTGAATGCTTTTTCAGCATCTATTGATACAAACATTTGATTTTTTTCCTTTGGATTTGTTAATTTGTTGTATAACATTGATTAATTTTCTTATGTTGAACCATCCTTGCTTGCCTGGAATGAACCATAGTTGGTCATGATGTATGATTATTTTAATGTGACTTTGGATTTGATTTGCATGTGTTTTGTTGAAAATTTTTGCATTTTTATTCATGAGAGAGATTAGCCCATAGTTTCCTTTCTTGTAGCATTTTTACCTGGTTTTGGTATTAAAATGATGTTAGTTTCATAGAATGAGTTAGGTAGTGTTCCATTTTCTTCAAGTTTTGGAAGGATTTAAGTAAGATTTGTGTCATTCTTTTTGGAAAGTTTGGTGAAATTCCCTTTGAAGCCATCTGGCCCTGGGCATTTATTTTTGAGAAGTTTTTGATGACTGATTGTCTCTCTTTGTTTGTGATTGGCTATTGAGGTATTCTGTTTCTCCTCTGGTGAGTCTAGGTTGTTCATGTTTCCAGGAAATTGTCCATTTTCTCTATATTATCTATTCTGTTGGTGTACAATTGTTCATAATATCCTCTTATAATTTTTTTTAATTTCTTTGAATCCACAGTAATATTCTCTCTCTCATTATTTTGTTTATTTGGGTTCTCTCCTTTTTATTTTGTCAGTCTGGCTAAGGACTTGTCTACCTTGTTGATCTAAAAAAAAAAAAACAACTTTTGTTTTATTTATTCTATTGATTTTTTGTTCTCTATGTCATTTATATCTGATTTAGTTCTTGTTATTTCTCTTATTCTACTTGTTTTAGGACTAGTTTGGTGTTCATTTACTAGCTTCTTCAGTTGCTCCATTAGTTCTTTAATGTTAGCTTTTTCTTCCTTTTAAATGTATGTATTTAGAGTTATAAATTCCCCCATACCACCTTCACTGCATACCATAAGTATTGATGTGTTGTGCTGCCTTTTTTCTTGTTCTCTAGATAATTAGCAATATTTCTTGCTATTTCTTCTTTACCCACTGATAGTTTAGGAGTGTGTTGTTTAACTTCCAGATATTTGTGAATGTTCCAAATCTTTGAAGCTTATTGACATCTAGCTGTATTCCATTGTTGTCAGAGAATGTTCTTTAATATTTTGAATCTTTTTTAAATTTATTGAGGCTTGTTTTATGGACCAGCATATAATGTACTCTGGAGAAAGTTCAGTGAGTTCTAGAGAGGAATGTGTATCCTGGTGATTTGGGATAAAATGCTCTATATATAGGTCTGTAGAGTCAAATTCATTTATCACATTGTTTAAATTCTCAATTTCCTTATTGGCCCTCTGTCTGGTTGATCTATCTATAGGAGGGAGAGATGTATTGAAGTCTCCCCCAATTATTGTAGAAACATCTGTTGCTTCCTTCAGTTTTGCCAATGTATATCTCATGTACTTTAGGCACCTTGATAGGATACATAGACATTTATGATTGTTATATCTTCCTGTTGAATTGTCCCTTTTATTAGGATATAGTGATCTTTGACTTTTATGACATCATTGCATTTAGAATCTATTTTATCAGATATTAATATTGCTACTCTTGTTTTCATTTAGCTGTAGCTTTCATGGAATATTTTTCCATCCTTTCACTTTCAATTTCTTTGTGTCTCTGGGTCTATAATGAGTCTCTTATAGCCAGCGTATTGATGGCTTATATTTTTTAATCCTGGCTGCCAATTTATATCTTTTAATGGGGAGTTTAATCCATTCAAATTCAATTTATTACTGTGAAGATGGTTCTTGAATCAGCCATCATTTCTTTTGGTTTTTGTTTGTCAGATATATATTTTTCCCTTCTCTCTATTTCCTATATTGTAACCTTACTAAAACTCTTTAGTTCTGTGCCCTCCTCCAGTCCTCTCTCTCCTGTCTTTTTTTCTCTGCTGGTAGGGCTTCTTTTAGTATTTCTTGTAGGGCAGGTCTTTTGTTAGCAATTTCTCTCAGCATTTGTTTGTCTGAAAATTTTATGCTTTCCCTAAAATTTAAAGTGAACTTTGTTGGATAAAGAATTTTTGGTGGGCAACTTTTCTCTTTCAAAATTTAAAATATGTCATCCTACTGCCTATTTGCCTGCATGGTGGCCTCTGAATAGTCACTATTTAGTCTTATGGTGTCTCCCTTTTATGTGGTGAATTACTTCTCTCTTACTACTTGCAGAAATTGTTCCTTCTCTTCAGCATTTGACAATCTGAACAGAATATTTCTCAGAGTGGGTTTATTTGGATTTATTCTCTTTGGAGTTTTTCACGCATCCATGATATGCATATGCATGCCATTTAGAAGGTGTGCTGGTTTGAATGTATTTTGTCCCCCAAAACACCATTACATTTGATGCAGTCTTGTGTGGGCAGAAAACATTTTGGTATTGATTGGGTTGGAGATTTTGGATTGGATGTTTCCATTGAGATGTGATTACTCAGCTGTGGGTGGGGTCTTTTACTGGATGATTTCTATGGAGGTGTGGCCCCACACAATCAGCATGGGCCTTGATTGATTCACTGGAGACCTATATAAGCTCAGACAGAATAAGCAAGTTTGCTACACTCAAGAGGTATGCTTTGAAGAATGCACAGTGTCTGAAAAAGGAACTTCAGCTTACAGAGACATTTTGGAGATGGCCTTTGAAAACAGAAGCTAAGAGAGGACAAACACCCCAAGAGCAACTAAGAGGGACATTTTTGAGGAGCTAAAGCCTAGGTATGAATATCCTGGGAGAAAGCCAGTTTGTGACCAGAACTTGGATCACACACCAGCCATGTGCCTTCCCAGCTGACATTTTCTGGATGCCATTGACCATCCTCCAGTGAAGATACCCAATTGCTGACGCATTATCTTGTACATTTTATGGCCTTAAGACTGTAACTGTGTAACCAAAAAAACCCCTTTATAAAAGCCAGTCCATTTCTGGTGTTTTTCAGTCTGGCAGCTTTAGCAAACTAGAACAGTTTTTGGTGCCAGAAGTGGGGTGCTGGTGCTGCTGAGTTTGCAAATATCAAACAGGTTGGAATTGATTTTTAAATGGATAAGGGGAAGATTCTGGAAGAGTTGTGAGGACCTCAATAGAAAAGGCCTAAATTGCTTTGAAGAGACTGTGGAAATATGGACGCTAAAGATACTTTTGATGAGGCCTTTAGCAGAAATAATGAATGTGTTGTTACAAACTGGAAGAAAGGTGATCCTTGCTTTAAAGGGGTAGAGAATTTGGCAAAACTGAGTCCTTGTGTTGGATGGAAGGAAGAATTTGGAAGTGATGAGCTGAGATACTTGGCTGATCAGATTTCAAAACTAAAAGTTGTTGATATAGCATGGCTTCTACTTGCAGCTTATAGCAAAATGTGAGCAGAAATAGATAAACTTAGAACAGAACCCTTTGGTTCAAAGAAACCAGAAACTGATGGTTTGGAAACTTCCAGGCTTTCAGGGGGTGGAACTCCAGGAGATACAGCATGACATGAGGATTTAACCAAACATGGAACCCAGCCATCGTTTCAGTACAAGCCAGGATTGGAGATGAAGTTATCCAGAAAAGATTTGTGGAAAGTCCTATTGTCTGATGGCTTTGACCCCTGTGTGATTCATGAGAAGCCAACAGAATTTTTGTGAGATCTTTATAGACAGAGATGCTCTTTGGTCTGGAGGAGACTGACAAGGAATAAATTGAAGGAAAAATTTCTTCAAAGACAGACATGGAGGTTGAGGTCTGGAGTCAAGAGGTCTTGGTCTGGGAGAGTGGAGTGGCCCACATGCATGGAAAGGGTGGGTTTGCCCTGGAGGTTGACGGCAGGCCTTCTGCCTTGATGCTCAGAAGTCCCACCATCCCAAGCCTCAAAGAGCATGGAGCATATTCCCAGGGAAGTGGGGAGACCCTGGCTGCCACCCCACTGTTCTGAAGGGGTTGAGCATATGCCCCAGGGAGGCAGAATCTGGGTGCTGCCCTGATGTTTGAGGAGGGTGGGGCTGAGAAAGTTGCCTTCCAAATGTGTGGATATGTTGGAGCACTCACCCCAGAATTTGGAAAGGAAAGGGTTGCACAAAAGCCCTTAGAAAGGGTTAGACTCCCACTCTCTCAAGCCCCAAGGATAAAATGTCATTCTGTAAATGAGTTTTACACTTTGAATTCTAATATAGTTTGTCCTGTGGGTTTTAGAAATTGCTTTGATCCTGTGAACCTTGTTTTCCTTTCAGCTTCTTCTTATGGCAATGGGAAAGTCTACCCTATGACTGTCCCTCCTTTGTATATTGGAAGTACATAACTTGTTCTAAGTTTCACAGATCCACAGCTAGAGGGGAATTATGCCTTAGGACAAACCATGTCTGTAACTGATTTAATGGGATCTTGTACTTAACTATTGTTACTGAATTGATTTAAGTTTTGTGATATTGTGATGGAATGAATGTATTTTGTATATGGAAAGATTGTTTCATTTTGGGGTCCAGGGGGTGGAATGTTCTTGTTTGGATGTATTATTTCCTCCAAAATACCATTATCTTTGATGCACTCTTGTGTGGGCAGGAAACATATTGGTGTTGATTGGGTTGGAGATTTTAGGTTGGATGTTTCCATGGAGATGTGATCACTCATCGTGGGTGGGGTCTTTTATTGGATGGTTTCTATGAAGGCATGGTCCCACACATTCGGCATGGGCCTTGATTAGTTCACTGGGCCCTTTATAAGCTCAGACAGGAGGAGCGAGCTTGCTGCTGCCAGGAGGGGCAGTTTGAAGAATGCACAGGATCTGAAAGAGGAGCTTCAGCTTACAGAGACATTTTGGAGATGGCCCTTGAAAGCAGAAGATAAGAGAGGACAAACACTCCAAGAGCAAATAAGAGTGACATTGTTGAGGAGCTGAAGCCTAGGGATGAAGGTCCTGGGATAAAGCCATTTGGAAACCAGAACTTGGAGCAGATGCCAGCCATGTGCCTTCCCAGCTAACAGAGGTTTTCTGGATGCCATTGGCCATCCTCCAGTGAAGGTACCCAATTGTTGATGCATTATCTTGGACATTTTATGGCTTTAAGACTGTAACTGTGTAACCAAATAGCTCCCCTTTTTAAAAACCTGTCCAGCCTGTTACTCTCCAACTGGGGGGGGGGGATGTAGGAGGTGTTTGCTCTGGAGCTATGTGCTCATGTATGTCACCGGTTTCAGCTGCATCCATCCCAGCACCCACCTGTTGCTGCCACCACCGCTGAGCTCTCACTTCACCAGCCACCACATAAAGGGGCTGGGCCAGGCCAAGCCACCACCATTGCTGGGATGCCATGGGTGTACATCGGCCACCTGAGCTACCAGGCCCAGGAATGCAATGTGGAGCAATTTTTAAGGGCTACAGGAAGATCTTGGAGGTGAATCTGAAGAACAGATATGGTTTTGTGGAATTTGATGATCAGCAAGATGCAGATGATGCTGTTTATGAACTAAATGACAAAGACCTTTGTGGTGAGCGAATAATTGTTGAGCATACCTGTGGCCCACGTCGAGATGGCAGTTACAGTTTTGGATGCAGTAAGCATTTAAAGGGCATTTGTATCAATCACATGCCTTTGTTTTTAAATGTCAAGTTTTTAAAGTAATTGATTAATTAGTGTTACATTTAAATTTGTTGCTTAAGCCGTTTGTTTTATAAATTAATTTTTTAAATGTAGAGTTGCAAATAAACATCTTTGATAATGTTTAATTTTTATTAAAATTGACAAATTTGTTTTAATACTTTATCAATATATTTAATGATGTGTGTTTGTGTTGTTTTTTCTCTGTAATGCAATTGTTTAACATAGATTTAACAAAGACCTCAATGTTTTAATTAAAAGGCTTTGAGGCTAAGATGACTGCCTGTTCCATTTGCTGACCTTGGATTACCTTTCCATGTGTGGCCCTTTGAACCATTGTGGCCCTTAGCTGACTAAAAAACAGGAAGCCATGTGATGATCCCAACCTTTCTCCATTAGACCTGAGTGGTGATGATCCCAAGGGTTAGACACAGATGAGACTAAACTGAAATAGGTGCCTGAAAATCTTTTTTTCATATAAAATATTCACAAAATCTTTAATCACTGTGAGTAACACCAGTAAATGGTATAGTAATTTGGTTACTTATTTCTAAATTGTTAAATTGGTAATAGCTTTTAATTTATGCATGTTCATTTTCAATATAAATATTAATGACTATATATTCTTTTAACTGTAAATTAAAATAAGTTTTTATGTTTAACTGCCATTTTAAAAAATAAAAACAAATTTAGTTTTGAATTAAGGGTGGGAGTAGAGTTAAATATATATGCTATTGTTTAGGGTGGGGGTAGGGGACTAATTAGTATCTATTTAAGGGGAATGTGTTGTATCATTTTTCCTTTTCCTTCTCTGAAGTAATCTTATCTATTTGAATGTTCCAAAGGTGGATATGGTTATAGAAGAAGTGGCTGAGATAAATATGGCCCTCCTACCTGCACTGAGTACAGGCTTATTGTGGAAAATTTGTCAAGTCAGTGCAGCTGGCAAGACCTAAAGGATTATATGCATCAGACAGGAGAAGTGACCTATGAAGATGCTCATAAGGGGTGCAAAAATGAAGGGGTGATTGAATTTTTGTCTTATTCTCGTATGAAAAGAGCTTTGGAAAAGTTGGATGGAACTGAAGACAATCGCAGAAAAATCGGATTAGCTGAAGACAAGCCGGGTTCTCAGTGATGCCAGTCCTACTCCAGGAGCCAGAGTCATTCAAGGTCTCGCTCTTGAAGCAGACATTCCCATAAGAGCAGAAGCCAAAGTGGCAACAGCAAAAGCAGTCATTCTAAGAATATATCCCAATCCAGGTCTGGGTCCAATTCCCTGAGCAAGAGCCACAGCCAGAGCCAGAGCCACAGCCAGAGCAAGAAGGAGAAGAGCAACAGCCCCAGTAAGGATGGCAAGAGCCACAGTCACAGCCACAGTGCAGACAAGAGCCACAGCAAGAGCAAAGACCAAGCTGAAGAAAAGATCCAGAACAATGACAGCACTGGGAAATCCAAGAGCCAAATTCCCAGTAGGCATAAAAGTAAGAGTAAAAGTAAGAGCAAAATAAAAAGTAAGAGTAAAAGTAAGAGTAAAAGCAGGAGTTAAGAGAGGAGAGTGGAGACAGAAAAGTGAGGGAGTGTGACCAGATGCAGAAGCAAGGAGAAGAGCAGAAGTCAGGAGAAAAATCCCCTCAAGAGTAGGAGCAGAATTAGGAGCAGGAGCAAGGGAGGAAGCAGAAGCCAAAGCCAGAGTCACAGCAAAAGCAAAGACAAGAGGAAGGGAAGGAAGAGAAGCAGGCAAGAGAGCCACAGTCAGAGCCACATCCACAGCAAGAGTGAAAGGAGCAGGAAACAGGGCAGCAAGTGAGACAGCAAGTCAGAGAGTAGCAAGAAGAAGAAGGAAGACACTGACCACTCCCAGTCTAGATCACAATTCTGCTCAGTGTCAGAGGAGTGGGAACATGTCAAGCCTGAGTCTGGCCAGAGGGAAGGCCAAGGGGAGAGTGAGGATGCAGGCACCAACCAGGAGACCTGGTCCAGGTCCAGGTCCAATTCCAAATCAAAACCAAACCTGCCATCAGAATCACGCTCCAGATCAAAGTCAGCCCCCAAAACCCAGTCTTGGTCCAAGTGTATATCCAGGTCAGCTCCAGATCACCCTCCTGATCTAGACTGAGGTCCCACTCACAGTCCTAACTGGCTACAGCCATGGTTTGAACTACCCAAGAAGTCTTTTGCATATGTTTGGTAGCTGTAGCACAAGTGATTGAGTTAGAACATGTCACTGCTGTACATTTTTAACTCCCCTAATGGTGTGTCTATAATTGTTAAATCTAAGTGCTTCTTCTCCATAAAGCCTCCTGGCGCCAGGTCTTCTTGCTCAACTGAAAAAAAATCTTCTCTCTGAAAAAAAAAAAAAAACAACCCTATACTCATGGCCCACAGTAGAATATCCAAAATGCCTCGGCTTTCAGGCCTGGCTTTTCCTACAGGGAGCTCAGTACCCGGACAGCTTTAAGGCTGGAATGATGACATAGGTAGGTATGGTGAGTTTGACCATCTTTGCCCTTCATTTGATACCCTTTGATGTTTGCCATTTAGTAAAAGTGCTAAGTCTTAAGTTTGCTTCCACCTTGGTTTAATATTTTGGACTTAACAAAGTTATGAATAGCACATTTGAGGGAAATTGATAACCTGCAGTAACCATAGGAAATAAATTGTAGAGTTCCACATTCTGGTATTGTGATTATATTATTTTATATTAAAAAAAGAAAAGTATTTTTTAAATTTTATTTTTCTCCATCTTGCAAAGTATAGTGACCCCTGTTTCCATTAAATTTGAATAAAGACTATTTTTGCTTGAGAAAAAACAGTCCGTTTCTGGTGTTTTGCAGTCTGGCAGCATTAGCAAATTAGAACAGAAGTGTTAGGAAGTTTTTCTCAACTAGATCTTTGAATACCTTTCCTAGAACTTTACCCTTTTCTTCCCCTTCTGGAACAGCAATGATTCTTGTATTTGTTGCTTCATGTTATCTATCATATCTCTGAGATCCATTTCAAATTTTTTGGTTTGGTTCACCATTTGTTCTTTAGTGCTTTCACTTTCCAATATACTTTCTTCAAGTTCACTTATTCATTCCTCAACTTCCTCTAATATGGTGCTGTGTGTTTCCAGAAACTTTTTAACCTGTTCAACATATTCTTTTATTTCCATTACATCCTCTATTTTTCTATTTACTCTTGCAAATTCTTCTTTATGCTCTTCTAGGGTTTTCTTGATATCCTTTATAACCTAAGCCATGTTATTGGTGTTTGTGATTATTTCTTTAATTAGTTGCTCCAAGATCTGTGTCTCCTTTAGTTTTTTAGTTTGTGCATTTGGGTTATCCATATTTTCAGGTTTCGTCATATGCTTTAAAATTTTCTGTTGTTTTTGGCCTCTCGGCATTTGCTTATCTCGATAGGATTTTTTTTGATATGCAGACTTATTTAAACAATTATCTATAATTTGACAGAGCTACAGTTTTTGGAGTGCAATTTCCCTGATGTACTAGCAGATGGTGCACCTGAGCCACCTCTTACGCTCAAGCCAGTTCTCCCCAACTTCATTTATGCAGTGAGTGGTGTTCAAAAATTTGTGGAGGTCCAACCAATGCAACAATTTTCTGTGTGCATTGGGGACCACAGCATTGTTGGTGGGGTACATGCCCTGTGCAGTTTGGCAGGGAAGGTGACTTTAACACCCAGTACACCCAGCCATTCCTGGGGCTGTAGCTGGGATATGCTGGGGCTACAGCCTGTGTCTATCACTTCAGCTCGGATTCCCTACTGTCTCTGCCAGAGGCCTCTAGTCTCTGGGATTTGTGTAGGGCCCCTGGAGCTTCCATGTGGCACCCCTGCCTCTAGGCTGTGCACTCTGCAGGCTTCCAGGGAGGAGACATGTGTACCACCAGTAGCCAGAAAATACCAATTTCTCTTAGGAATTTCTTGGCTGCAGTACTGTGAAGGGGTGTCTTCCAGCCTGCTGCAAAATGGCTGCACATGGAGTGGAATCTACCCACTTCTGCAATTGTCCATTTGTTGCTGTGGCTTGTCCATGGTTCAGAGGATCTTAGCTGTGGGTGTGCAAAGGGCCCTCACCCATTCCAGATACTGAGGCAGGTGCCTGGGGCATGGAATGAACTCCACATTTGTCTGTGGATCTCTCTGCCAGCTCCTTGTCAGCTTTCTGGGTTTTACACTAACCCATCTCTGAATACAGTTTCTTCATTTATCCCCACTGTGGTGTGGCTCTGGCTATTGTTTCACCAGCAGCTTCCAGATCAAACACTCACACAATTCCAAGCACAGTCTCTTGGTTTCTCCAAGTGCACAGTCACTGTGGAAGAAGAAGTCCCTGCCCAGCCAGTGGAACCCTGGAGCTGCTATTCTGGAGTACTTTATGTCTTTTACCTAATGTTTTTCATGGAGGAGAATTTTGCTCTGTCTCCCCTAATCCACCATCTTGTCTCTCCTCAGTAGTACTATTTTAAAAATTTTTCATCAATGTTAACAAAGTAACTACTGTTAAAAATAGAACACTTATTTTAAAATGCTACCATCAATATTAACAAATGTTCCACATGAATGCATATTTTGGGTGTTGGGGTGGTTTATCAGAACCCTGCATGTAATCCATGATTGTTCGGTAAACCCACAATTTCTCTAATAATTTTTAAGTGAACAATAGACACATTTTTTTCCAACACTGTAGCCATTTTTAGTGTACAATTCAGTTATTATTTACACTTACATTTTGGGCTACCATTATGACAGTCTATTAACTAAGTTTTTTGATCACTCCAAACTGAAACTCTACCAGTGAGGAATTACTCACCAATCTCCCCAGCTCTGCCCCTCAGCCCCTGGCATTCTCTAATATACATTCTCTCTCAATGAATTTGCTTATTCTACATATTTCATACATTTCTTGTAAGTGAAACCATTCAAAATTTGCCCTTTGTGTGTATATTTTACTTAAAATATTGTTTTAAAGATTCATCCATATTGTAGCAGTTATCAGAATTTCATTCATTTTTATGGTTGTATAATATGCCATTTTTATGTAGATACCACATTTTGTTTTTCCTTTCATCTGTTGATTGACACGGGTTCTTTCCACCGTTTGGTGATTGTGAATAATGCTGCTATGAACACTGATGTGGAAGTGTCTGTTTGAGTCCCAGTTTGCAGTATTTTTGGATATGTACCTAGAAGTGGAATCCAGTTGAATTTTTTTGATGAAGCTGAATGTCAGAAAAACTTCCCAGAGAAGTGGTTCTCAAATTATTGTCCTGAGAAACAGCAGTGAAAATTCCCTGGGAACCTGTCAAGAAAGCAAGTTATCAGGAGCAGACCTTGATCTACTGACACAGATACTTGGGGACGGGGCTCAGCAAGCTGTGTTTTAACAAGCCTACAAAGTGATCCTGCTGCAGGCTAAAATTTGGGCAACACAACCACAGGAAACCTGGGACCCTTGCTACTTAGCCGCCTGATTTATGAGGAGATTACAGCTCAGAAAATGATGTGCCTTTTTCCCAGGAGTAGGTACAAGAAAGAGTGGAGGGAACCAGAAGAGAGATGTCACAACTGGATCCAGTGTTAGCCACAAAGGGATAAGAAATTTAGCAGGTCACAGACCAATTCCCACATGTTCCAAGCACTTGATGAGGCAAACTGATCAGGAAATAGGAGATCCATTGATAAAATTTTCTAACAGGCTTCAAAGGGGATTGAATCCCCAGGGCCACAAAAATCTGTACTACATCATCTTGTAGTCACAAAGGCCCCAGTGAACTAGGTCCGATATACTCATCCATTTTCCAGGAGAAAAAAATCAGGACTAATGCGGGTGACTGAGCTTGTACCTCGGCTTGCCAGGCCTGGGCCAGGGGACCTGATCACCCCCTGGGGAGGGTAGTAGGTACAGGCATGAGTGCCCTCTGCAGCCCCCCCGAGCCTGGGGAGCGAGGTCAAGGCAGCTCCCTTTTCCTCACCCAAAATGCCACTGGCAGGGGAGGCTTGCCGGAGGAAACCGCCTTTCTCCCAACTGCCCTTTCCCCACTTCCTTATCTTACCCACTCACTCCCTGGTGCCAAGGCCACTCCTGCCACCGCCAGCGCGCATGCACCGTGGCCAGAACAACCCCCGCCCCGCTGCAACGGCTCCTGCGTTCTCTCAGAACCAATCCTAGCCCCTATCCCTTCAGTATTGCCATTTAAGGCTACTTCACCTCCTTTCCAGCCCTGCCCTTCTTACCAACCTATATAACCTGTAATCACCCCTGAATAAATCTCTTTGGCGCATACTCCTACTGGATGAAGAGTGTCTTGTCCTTATCGCCGCCCTTCTCACCCTTGCACGCCTCCCGCCGAGGACCCGGCCAAGTCCTCCGCCTCGCCCTCGCCTCCGGGAAAGAGCCCCCGCCGCCGGTACCCTTTAAGCAGCCCCGAGAGCTGAGGGCTCAGCTACCGGCCGCCCCTCCCCCTAGAAGCAGTAACCGCGACCGCAACTGGTGCCCCGTGTGAGGAAACGTCTCCACACAACAGTTCGGCAGGTCGCCCGCTCGCCCGGACGCCTCTCCAGCTTCCCGTCTCCTCGCCTGCAAGATGATGCAGCACAACCAATATGGATCCCAGGAAGGGCAATTCGGCCCGCCACCAGCAACCACGAGTTCAACGAGACAGGAACGCCGTCGTCTCCGCAGCCTGGTGCACCAGATGACTACAGTACACCTGGGCCTAGACCCCAGTCTGAGCAGAGCGCAGCAGCGGCGAGAAATTAGAGAAATTATACGCCTCTATAAACAGGCAAAACACCATGTCATACACCCTCTCCACCCTCACCCAAGCATAACCTCCCTTCTAATGGTTATGTTAGTTCTTGCCTCTTCTACCCAGGGCGATCCCCACCAGCCTTGGAAGTGGACCCTTGCGCGTTGGAAAGACTCCACAATAATTTTTTCCAACACCACAGCGGGATCTCCCTCCTTCGTCTTTTATGCCATTGATCTGTTTGTCCCTCCCAATCCAAAACTTCCTAGTTATCCAGGCAGCCTAAATATTCAGGATTATTATATGTGTCCAGCTTCAAATCCTGGAAAATCATACTGCAAATCCCCAACAAACTATTACTGCCCGTACTGGGGGTGTGAAACAATAGCCACTGGCTGGAAACCTTCTGTCCCTGACAAATTTCTAAACCTTGCTGTAATCCCGTATTCTTGCCAAAATTCAGGCTATCGCTATTTCAACAGGTACCCTTGTCCTAAAAGACTAATGCTCACCATACAAAACCCTGCCGATACGTCTTGGCTCTTGGGTAAAACTTGGGGCTTCCGAATTTGGCTATCGGGGTTCGATCGAGGAACCCTTATATTCATAAGAAAGGAGGCTATAAACCAACCAAAGAAAAATACTGTTATAAAAAGGCCCTTTAACATTGGTCCCAACAAAGTCACTGACCCTCTTTTTCCACAGCCCTCCAGCCGCACCTTAGCTCCGGCTAAACGCACTTCAACTACATCTCAAACACCACCACCCCAGCTTCCTCTGCCCCCTTCTCGTTATTTCTCTCCCCTCCTCAGCCTCATCCAAGCCGCCTTTACCTCAGTAAACTCCTCCAACCCCAATTTTACCTCATCCTGCTGGCTCTGCCTCTCCACCTCTTCCTCACTATACGAGCCCGTTGCCTCCAACCTCTCCTTTTCAGAAAGCACAGAGAACAGCCCCTTGGAATGCAATTGGAATACCTCTGCCGTCCCCCTAACCTTTCATTCAGTCTCCTATACGGGAAAGTGCGTCCGCCCTCGCTCCAGTAACTCTCCCGACCTCACTGCCTGTGCCAGCTACTCATCTCCCAGCAGCTCGGCAAAATTTTTCATTCCTCATAACTCCTCCCAATGGCTCTGTTCCTCTACAGGACTTACCCCCTGTCTCAGCACAAAGGTCATCAGTGAACATAAAGAAACTTGCCTCCTAATTGTCCTTATCCCTAGGGTCTTATACCACAGCGAAGAAGACTTCTTCCTCCGTCTGAAAAAAACTGCGGCTCCTGCCCTTCTGCAAAAGCGAGAGCCCATCACCATCCTTACAATTGCCTCCCTCCTAGGTCTTGCCGGCACTGGCACCGGAATCGCTGCACTAGCCAGTCAAGACTCCGCCCTAACTCACCTCAGGGCGGCTGTTGACGAAGACATTCATCACTTACAAAACGCTATTTACCATCTAAAAAATTCTGTCAATTCCCTCTCTGAGGTAGTGCTCCAAAACCGCCGAGGTCTTGACCTTCTCCTCCTCAAAGAAGGAGGCCTCTGCGCCGCCCTAGGAGAAGAGTGCTGTGTTTATACCAATTCCACAGGTCTCGTCGAAGACAGCCTGAAAAGGGTCCAAGAAGGACTGGAAAAGCGTAAAAGAGATCGTGAAGCCACCAGTTATTGGTCCAGTTTTTTCACTCCCATCCTCCCATACATCCTTCCTTTTCTTGGCCCCTTATTAATAATTATTCTAGCTCTCATCTTAGGACCCTGCCTCATCCGCAAAATTGTCCAGCTTGTAAGAAAACAAATGGATGCCATTTTTTCCTCGTTCGTGCAAATCCAGTACCAGCGACTCGCCACCTCTGACGCCCCCCACTCCAAGATAACAGCCAACCCTCCGCGACCTCAACGCCACCGGTCGACTCGCCAACCGCGAGGCCCTTCTCAATCACCTGAACATCGCTCTCGCCTCGAGTTCCAGCTTCTCTGAACCCCTGAACTTTAAACCCCTCGCCTTCGCCCAGCCCGCTGCAGCGAAGCCATTGTCAAGCGCCCGGGCACCACACCAACACTGAGCTCCAGCCTCGCTGAGCCACCGTCAACCCCTTTTTCCCTTCCCTTACCTCCCCCTTCCCTCACCCGTAGTGGGCCTCTCCGGTATAGCCTCTTCCTCTAATTAGAAAAGAAAGGGGAATTGCGGGTGACTGAGCTTGTACCTCGGCTTGCCAGGCCTGGGCCAGGGGACCTGATCACCCCCTGGGGAGGGTAGTAGGTACGGGCGTGAGTGCCCTCTGCAGCCCCCCCGAGCCTGGGGAGCGAGGTCAAGGCAGCTCCCTTTTCCTCACCCAAAATGCCACTGGCAGGGGAGGCTTGCCGGAGGAAACCGCCTTTCTCCCAACTGCCCTTTCCCCACTTCCTTATCTTACCCACTCACTCCCTGGTGCCAAGGCCACTCCTGCCACCGCCAGCGCGCATGCACCGTGGCCAGAACAACCCCCGCCCCGCTGCAACGGCTCCTGCGTTCTCTCAGAACCAATCCTAGCCCCTATCCCTTCAGTATTGCCATTTAAGGCTACTTCACCTCCTTTCCAGCCCTGCCCTTCTTACCAACCTATATAACCTGTAATCACCCCTGAATAAATCTCTTTGGCGCATACTCCTACTGGATGAAGAGTGTCTTGTCCTTATCGCCGCCCTTCTCACCTTGCACGCCTCCTGCCGAGGACCCGGCCAAGTCCTCCGCCTCACCCTCGCCTCCGGGAAAGAGCCCCCGCCGCCGGTACCCTTTAAGCAGCCCCGAGAGCTGAGGGTTCGGCTACCAGCCGCCCCTCCCCCTAGAAGCAGTAACCGCGACCGCAGACTAATACCACATACCTTGCTCTGTCTCCCTGCTCTGTTTTTGGCAGATCTGCTGTTTTCTTCTCCCACTTTCCATGAAACTCAAGATTTAGGGGAGTTAGCTACTGTGACGTGTCCAAGTTGCCAACCCAACATATCTCAGTAAGTGTTGTGGTAAATGGGTGGAAGAAGGATTTGAATGGACTGTTCTCAAACATAGGGCAGTGGAGACCCTGAGAAATCTATGGGGAAGAGATTCTAGAGGCTCATTAGTTACAAAGGGCAATACATGGTCTATTCAATTAAAGTTGCCATTGCATAGCGAGCTTTCAATGTATGTGTCTAATTTTTGGCTGGAATGTTGATGACTATTATAGGGGGAGGGGCTACTCCCCCAGACCACTCTTTGATACCATAACACTGCCTGGACCACAGTCTAGTGATACAGTTTCCATTCTGTATTGTATAAATGAATACCTTTAGGTAGTAATAGTGCTACCAGCACTTTACAGCGAAGTCTTTATTTCTTCTAGTTTTCTTATAGTATATTTTTCACAAATGATGAAAGTACATTTTTATAATTGCACTATTATCTATAGACCATGGTTTAACTTAGGATTCACTGTTTGTGCAGTACAGTTCATGGACATTTTTAAAACTTTTATTCTATCACTTGCTTTCTAAACCCTGAATGTTTGCAGGGCAGAACATATCTTTCTAAGGAGAAAAACTTTGCAGAAAAGTACATATGTTATCTTCAGTAGTTGACCTCTTTGACCATTCCTTACTTCAGCAAAGTTCATAAAAATAATATTGAGTTATATCATACAGTGTTCATTAAATAATTACAGCAGAAAGAAATTGCAAATGATTTTATACAGATGAGCTGGAAAGGATGAGGTTTAGGTACGGCAAGTAACATAAGTCAATGCTTAAGGTGGCACTCAACCAAAAACATTAAGTCAATGTTTAAAATGGCACTGGGAACATGGGTAGGACCCTCATCTAAGCCCCTTCCTACCCTCTGGTTCTCTCTCTCCAAACCTGTAAAGTCCTGTAACCTGAGCCAGAGGAATCAGTACTTTATCCACTTGCCTGCTATTTGTCTTTCATGGAAAGAGGATATTCTGGTGCCTGAAGAGAGAGCACAAAATACAGAAAGATTCTTGGTTCAGGGTAGGAAGTTATTCAGAAGATTTGCATGCAAGAAAAGTGAAAGAGTGTATGAATGTTGAGGGACTTCTGGGAAGGGGATTTAGAAGCTGATTTTCCTCACTTATAATCCCAGTAGAACAGTGACTTTTCCAATTAACCATTTGTTAATTTTGAAGTAAATGTGTGATTTCCCTATTGGCTATTATAAGTTTTTTAATTAAAGTTTTTTAGTGGCACATATACAACTCAAAATTTCTCATACTTACCCATTCAGTTCCCCTCTGTGTGTGCCTCCAGATGACCAGTGCAGAAAGGTAGGGATGTGTGTGCAAGTATTTCAGACACTGCTATGAAAGAGTAGGGACTGACCCTTCTATGAGATGCAGATCCCAGATGAGAGAATATGTCAATGTCAGACCAAGAGAAGACATGCTAAATTAATGATGGGGGATGGTGTACAAATGGGAAAGTTTAATAGCACAATGTAAGTGGGAAAATGTGATAGAATGGAACAGGAATGTTAAATGACACAGTGATCATGCATGGAGCTGTAGTAGAATATCACAGTGTGGATGTGTCAGGAGTGAAGGAATAGCATATCTTTGCAGTGCATGGTGTATAAATGGAACAATATACACGGGAAGTGTGTCAAATGGAAGAAGCATGGAGAACACTAGGTGTACAAGGAATTTGAGGTGAAAAGTGACATGCAAAGAGTGGTAGAATAGTGTAGAGTGGGTGTATAAAGCAGGAAGGGGAACAGCATACCCTAGTTATGCAGTGTTTATGCATTGCCCAGTACAGAGAAGGAGCAGTGTTTTTAAGTTGATGGTTTGTAAATAATGTATAAGGATTTAAGTTAAGTAGCAGCACACAATAAGCCTAAAGGGATAAGGCTTGGGAATTAGGATCCTGCCTGTGATAAAGAGGAGTGCTATTTGTTGAACAGAAACATTATATTATACCTCTGCCTCTTTTCTATGATTATTCACCCAATGTCCATCTTATTTATTTTATATTCTCTCTGTAGAGTAATTACAGAAAAGAGTTGCTCAAAATCCTTCAGTGAAACCATTCTGGAAATATTTGATGAGCTACAGCATTGAAAAATATTTGTATGCCTATCATTCATTAATTCATCCAGCAGACAAATATGAAGGGACTTCTATGTGCCAACAACTCAGCTAGGTACTGAGAAATGAGGGAGTGGTGAGTTATCTAAACAGGTGGCAGTGATGTCAAATATATAATGAGAGGTAAGAATTGGGAGAAGAAAGTAGAGAGAGTTTAGGGAGAATCTCTTAAGAAAGTAGAGAGACTTAGAGAATATGTTACCTCTCAGACAAGGGGAGCTTTGCATAATGATCAGAATTTATAATAAGAGTTGTGAAGTGCTGAGAAATGAGGAGCTGGATCAGGCTGGAGCCAGCTTTAATGAACCTTCCATTACAGGCCATGGAGTTTGTTCCTATTCAGAAGACAACAGGAAGGCATTTGAGAATTTCAAGGAGGGGAGTGATTTGCTCAGAATTTCATTTTGGTAACATCAGTCAGGCAACTGTGTGGGGTTTTAAGGTGAGGCTGGAGAACAGGAAGAAATTACTGCAGTAGAACTCTTAGGAAATAAATGTATTTGTCATTTTTCTGATGCAATTGGTGACATAATCATGCACAGCATATTCCAGGGAATAACCAGGCTCTTGGGCATATCCCACTCATTCTTTCTTCTTTTATTCAATAAAACAAAATAGAATGTAAGCCACATTTATACTGAGTGGACATTTTACAGATTATCATATTTTAAAGGGGAGTCATGATAGCATGGTCAGAATATCATTCAACCAATCAGAAGCTGCTAGAAATTGTGGTAAATTGGCAGTTCCCAGAAGGATTAGAAAAAAAGATTTTCATCCATAAATAAACAATGTTGACATCTGTAGTTAAACAAAAATGGCCGTTTTCTTCATTCCAGACCACCATCTGCTTTACATTTATACCTAAGAAGACTTATTGTGTTAACAGCCAATGATGATCTTTTCCTTTGTCATTTGAAGGCTTACAGAATGCAAATGTGCAAAACTGCCTATAAAAAAGTAAAATGTAACACTGGAGGTCTTTATTTCATCTTATCCTATATTCTACCATTGGTTACAGAATTGTCATGGCCTAGAAGGGAGGGAGTCTAGATAATAGGCTAGGTGAATCAGGATTCTGCAAACTTCCCAGTAGTACACTAATGTGTCACATTAATATGAATGCTGATGTCTGACCCTAAACTTTTTGTTTTATTTCTAGACATCCTGGTGCAATTTCTGTCTTCTGCAAGTGTTTATTCAGTGCCAGGGAGGATATCACTCAAAATTCAATTTGTGAACTTTGCAGCTCCTAATCTTGTGGTGTGGTGATGCTGTAAGCCTTGCTGTCTATGCTTACCTTGTGACTGTTTAAACAATTCTGTAAGTTGCCAGATGAAGGGGGTTTTATCATGTGGCAAGTATACAGGAGGCATATAGCCCTGTTTCTTCTGGGTGCTGACAGTCCATGGTACTTTAGGCATTTGTTAATTTTGCATTAATTTGGATAATATATTCTTTGCATTTTTTGCAAGGAATCAGGTTACTCCTATTCACCCAACCTCACATTCCACATGCGTGTTAGAGCAGTTTTGAATAATTTTAATCTGCTTTCCAACATTGCTCTTAAATTTGTAGATTTGATGATTTTGAGTCAGAAATGAGAGACCAACATACAGAAGTTGGTTAAGTTTATAAAAATTTTGCATATAAGAATGAAAGAATATAGGATTCCTAAACTTTTAATGTTCAGGTTTTATGCCCAAGCCTCAGTTGGAAAGAATAAAAAAGAGAATCTAGAGTCTTCCCAGTGTGTGTTTCATGGTTTTCCTCTCTTTGATCTTCTAGCTTGTCAGCAAGATGGGACAAAGAAATCATAGAAGGACTTCAGTATTTTTCCTCTAGGGTTTTCCCTGGACTCAGAGCCTAAACCAATCTTACTGGACTGTTTGTGTGCATGTTTTTGGTCACTGTGCTTATGAACCTGCTCATCATCCTAGCCATCGGCTTGACTCCTTCCTCCACATGCCCATGTACTTCTTCCTCTCCAACTTGTCCTTTTCTGACATGTGTTTCACCTCCACTGCCATCCCAAAGATGCTGGTAAATTTTCAGACCCAGAACAAAACCATCACTTATGCAATGGTGTCCCCAAGATGTATTTTTCTCAGGTTTCAGAGGTATGGGCATGTTGCTAGATGGCCTATGTCTGGTTTGTGGCCATATGTCACCTTCTCTACTACCTCATCTTCATGAATCCCCAGCTTTGTGGCTTGTTGGTTCTTATATCCTGGTTCATCAGCTTGATGTTCTACCTCATCCAGAGTGTACTGATCCTGAAGCTATCCTGTTCCAATTCAGTAATTCAACACTTTTACAGTGAACTTGTTTTGGTCCTTAAGAAAGCCTTCTGAACATACTTATTAATCACATAACTCTATATATG
Organism: Choloepus didactylus; assembly: GCF_015220235.1. Lineage (NCBI taxonomy): Eukaryota > Metazoa > Chordata > Mammalia > Pilosa > Megalonychidae > Choloepus > Choloepus didactylus. The sequence continues at coordinate 86,050,601 of NC_051322.1, forward strand.
TTGACTAGCCTTCTCAACATTGTTCCTTTCTCAGGAATCTTTTTCTTCTACACTGAAACTGTCACCTCCATCCTAAGAATCTCATCAGCTGATGGGAAGTATAAAGCATTTTCCACCTGGGTGTCTCACATGTCTGTGGATTCTTTAGTCTATGGAACAGGCTTTGGTATACATTTCAGTTCTGAAACATCACTCTCTTCCTGGAAGGGCAGGCTCACCTCAGTGATGTGCACCATGGTTAGCCCCATGCTGAACCCCTTCATCTACAGCCTGCCAAAAAAGGACATCAGTGTGCCCTACAAAAACTTATCAGAAGAACACAATATTCTGTGATGTAAACATTGGTTCTGGGATTTTTGAATTGGAAATGCTAGCAGGTGCTAAGTTTTCTTTCTCATCCACTTCTGTACACATCTCTGACTTTGCTTAAAAGTGACTTGTGAGTATGCTAAACTTCTTAGGGTGATACCTCTATTTTCCTTATTTCAATTCCCCTTTCCCCATCCTCTGATATTTTACATTAGTGAGCCACATCCTCACATTGGAAGTCCTGCATATCATTAACCACCACTCCAATCACCAACTAAAGATTTGTCTGTTTTTTCTCATTCTGCATTTACCAGATTAATGTCTTTATAATAGTAATGAAACTAACACTTAGTATTTACTTGCCAGTGCTACATTCAGTTCTAAGCTTATGTGTATTAACTTTGGCAGGTTAAAGATGGTTACACATTTTCTCTATGGAAGTATGGTAACTTTTCTTTCTCATTCCTTACTACGGGATGACTGGCATCTTCTCTAACAAATGGAATTCAGTGGGTGTGACACTGCCTCACTTCCAAAGAATAGTTATAAAAAATCTTGGTCTCCTTGAACCTTCAATATCCTATCACTGAGCCACCATAGAAGAATTCTGATGGCCCTGAGACTGTCTTGCTGGAGAGGCCAATTGTAGGTGCTTGATTCCCTAGTCCCACAGAGAACAGCCTCCCAACTCCCACTCTTAATGCATCAGACACATGAGTGATGATGCCTTGCTACTCTAGATCAGCCCAAACTGCTAGCTAAACATCAACATTTGATGTTCATCAATGACATGTGGAGCAGAAAAATTGTCCAGCTGAAACCTACCTGGCCCAAAAAATCATGAGAAAAAATAAAATGAATTGTTTTAAGCCATAAAATTTTGTCTTGGTTTGTCATGCAGCAATAAATAACTGGAATATTATCTTATTTGATCCTCAATTTTAATAAACATCCAATGAAATGGAATTTATTATTGGTCCAATTTTATAACTAAGAAAATAAGGTTTAAAGAGGCTTAGTAACTTATTCAAAGATTCTAGAGGTGACAAATAATTTAACGGTGATTCAAACTTCATGGATGGTATGACTCCTGTTTTAGTTTGCTAGTGTTGCTGGAATGCAAAACACCAGAGATGGATTGGTTTTCATAAAAGGGGTTTATTTGGTTACACAATTACAGTCTTAAGGCCATAAAGTGTCCAAGGTAACACATCAGCAATCAAGTGCCTTTACTAGAGGATGGCCAATGGTGTCCAGAGAACCTCTGTTAGCTGGGAAGGCACGTGGCTGGCATCTGCTCCAGAGTTCTGGTTTCAAAATGGCTTTCTCCCAAGACATTACTCTCTAGGCTGCAGTTCCTCAAAAATGTCACTCTTAGTTGCACTTGGATGTTTGTCCTCTCTCAGCTTCTCTGGAGCAAAAGTCTGCTTTCAATGGTCATCTTCAAACTGTCTCTCATCTGCAGCTGCTGTGCTTTCTTCAAAGTGTCCCTCTTGGCTGTAGATCCTCTTCAAAACATCACTCACAACTGCACTGAGTTCCCTCTGCCCCTCAGCTCATTTATATGGCTCCACTGATCAAGGCCCACCTGAATGGGTGGGGCCATGCCTCCATGGAAATATCTCACAGAGTTATAACCTACAGTTGGGTGGGGCACATTTCCATGCAAACAACCTAATCCAAACATTCCAACTTAATCCCCACTAATTGTCTGCCTCACAAGATTGCATCAAGGATATGGCTTTTTCTGGGGGACATAATACATTCAAACCAGCACAACTCCCTTGGTGAAACAACTACCCAAGTCCTCTCCATGTGGCTGCTTGGCTTCCCAACGGTATTGTGGCTGGATTCTCAGAGTCACTGGAAGCTGCTAGTTTCATATGACATATAATTGGAAAATTATATAACACCTCTGTTGCCATATACTCTTGGTATAGCAGGCACATATTCCAGATTCAAGGCAGGGACAATATGATGGGAGTAACAAAGAACTTGGGATCTGTATTAGTTAGGGTTCTCAAGGGGAACAGAGTCAATAAGAGATATCTAAATATAAGATTTTATAAAAGTATCTCATGCAACTGTGGGGATGCATGAGTCCAAATTCTGTACAACAGGCAGCAAACTGGCAACTCCAATGAATGTGTTTGATGAACTCCTCAGGAAACACTTTGCTGGCTAGCTGAAGAAGTGAAGGTCCTCTATCTTTCTAACTTAAAAGTCTTCAACTGATTGGATTAAATCCAGCTGATTGCATTCTCTCATTGTGGAAGACACAACCTTAATTGATGTAATCAGTCACAGCTGCAGCCAATTGACTGATGATTTATTAACCCAGCCTTCTGGTTTATTAACCAGCCACAAATGTCCTTGCAGTAATGATTAGGCCAGAGCTTACTTGACCAGACACCTGTACACCATCACCTGGCCAAATTGACACATGAACCTAACCATCACAGGATCCTTGTTCAAAAGTGCCAAAACTTGAGTCTGTATTGTTTTATCCAAGAATCTGCAGGCTTAATAGCTCATAATATTACCAATTTAAGTTGATAAAATGTGGATTGAAACAGAGAAGAGAAGAGGATGTTGGTCTTTGTGTCTGATCTGTGAGGCGGTCACTGGATCCCAGTGTCCTTAACTTCAATGAAGGAGAAAATATTTCCATGTTTCAGAATATGATAGTCACAACTTGGGCTCACCTGAATGTTCACTCCTTTTCTTCCAGTGTCTCAGTCATTGTTTCCAAATTCACAGCACCCCCTACCCACCTATCATTCAAATGTCCTACCATTTCAAGGGCATTGCATTGAAGCAGGATACATTCTCCAATACCCTTTTCTCTCTGTAGCCCTAAGAGATCTAACTCTGAAAGAGAGAAAGATGGTAGATACAGCATCTGGCTCACATACTCTCTAAATTCATACCCTTGTGCTGTCAGTTAAACTTTATTAAGCCTCTGCATGCTAGAGGAAGGGGTATTTAGGACAGCCATCTCTCACCTATGATAAAAACATTTTCTCTGCATTTACAAACATAAATATGTAACCAGGGAGTATGTATAATGGCGTATTTTCTTTTTAATTAGTAGACCATATTAATTATACTGTTTTGCCATTTTTCTTCACCAATATGCTGCATAGGATTCTGTGTTTTTGCATTCCCATGTTTATTTAGTTATTTCCCTATTGATATGTTTTTAAGGTAGTGTGAACTTGCAGCTGTCCTTTGGGGTTCTGTTTATTTCCAGGGTCACCTTCAATCATGATGTTGACTTTTGCCTGAGTAAGAAATGCAATATAGCTAGCTCATGATTTATAATGATCCATTTAAGATCCACAAATCTCCATGTTAGGGACTGTAACAGCTTGTCTCCATAGTTTAGTAAAAATATACAGATAACTAGTTTGTATATGGTTTATACAACCTGATTTGGCTGTGTGAACAATGGCATGTAAAAGTCCCCTTAGCAAACTCATGTCTTCACTTCCTGGGACCAAGAAATAATGCTCTTACCTTGCACTTACCTTGGTGGATCATGATTTGAAGGTGAGACACATCCTGGACTTCTTGGAGCAGAACCTGGACACTGTGCCTGGATGTCCCTGACCCCTCTGATGTGTGATCTTATCTGTTTCTCCCCTGTACCATTTCTTTGTCTTTGTAAAGCAGACCATAACTTTTCTTTTAGCTTACTTTTAATATTAATGTGGTTCAATAATGTAAAAAACTGTCATTTAAAGGGAGAGTTGTAACCCAGCTTGTTTAACCCAAGTTGTTCCTTGGATAACAAGCCTACCCCTCTCTCAAGGTATTAGCTACTGGCTTCCCTTTCACTTTTGGTGGATCTGCTTCTGTGTCTTTTCCCATTTAGCCCCAGAATATTACACAGCACCTGCCCTAAGGCATTCAGTAAATATTTGAAGAGTTAAAATTACTCCTAGGTTCAAAGTCCCTGTCAGAATCTACCAGATCCATGCATCTGATGCACTTGTCTCATCATGTTTTTTCTAGGTACAGTCGTGTATGGGAATACTGTATTTTATGCATGATTATTCTATAAACACACAGCTTCTCTAATTTTTTTTTAAAAAATATAACAGTGCTGTGCAAGAGTTTTCAATTAGTGTGGAGAGATGATACCACATATACCTGACTAGACTCTACTGCCCAGTCCAAATGTGTTCACAGACCTTTTGTTTTCTCCAAGGCCAACTAACAAAACCCAGTTGGGAGGACCCAATTCCTCCACACTGCACCTGTGCTCAGCCTTCTGCTGCCATTCTGCATGCTCTTTCCTCCACAATGGACCTCTCCCACTCTTTTGTAATTAGGAAGTCAGTGCATGTGTGTTCATGGTAACCTTGTCCCTGCATTTTCTGGTTCACACTTCACCATAGATCTCACAAGGCTTGGTTTGAAGTGAGACAACCCAGAAGTTCCTCTGCTTCCTCTCTCCAACAATACACTCATGGGAACTCAAGCACTGGAAAAGAAGTTCCAGATATGGACAGAGTGGGGACAGCAGAATGGAGACCATGACTGAAGACCACGGATTGATTCAATGTTGGCTTCTTCATGAGCTCTCCCATGCAGGGCTCTAACTCAAAGCCTCCTTCTCACCCAGAATAGTGTTGGAGCTAGAACCTTGGGAAGAACTGCTGGCACTTCTGCTCTTGTGGGAGGCTGGAGGGAAAGTGGGACCTTGAGGGGTATCAGTGAACAGAATTGGGGACAGAAGTATGCAGTGGATACAGGGATGAGGTCTGGTGAAATATGGGACTGTATGGTGGGAGTGAAATCTGGTTTCCACCAGGGTACTAGGCTGGGATGATATGGAGGGCATGGGGTGGAGTTCCTATCACAAAGTGCCCAGGTGGGTCTAGGGGGTGATGAATGGGGGAAGGTGACATGAACACATGGTAGTTTCTTAAACACTCCCTTTGTATCAGTCATGACAGCTCATCAGGTCTCCTGTTAGAACTGCTAGAACTGAAATCCACCCACTCCCCAGAGTAATAAAACATAAAAATAAAAAATAAAAATGCTCTGTCATCCAAAACAAACTTTAGAAACAAGCGCAGCTGTAGAGAACCTCCATCAACTTAATTTTGGAAAAGATAACATTTGTGTTTTGTTCTATTGTGTTCTCCCCACTCCTTTGCATATATATGGTGTCCAGTAAATTTATTTGATAACACTCAGAAAAAATTACATGGCTCTGATTATAATGTACTAAGACTGAAAGAGAAGGAAAAACTCGGATGTTTGAAGCATCTATTTCCTTATGAATTCTGCTTAGTGCCTTTGTTGGATGCATGGCATGGTGTTATACCTCACTGGCAAATGGGCAAATATTAGGAGAAACTTTCTACCCAAGACCAAATAACTGGGTTATGAATATTGTTCAAAGTTCTACACTGTGTGACATAGTTAAGAATTTTATTTTCAGACAGGATCTGGTGATTTTGAAGAGGATCCTGAACAGCAAATAGGAAAACCCATTTTCCTTTATCTTAGGTGTGACACTATGGAGGTGAAGAAAAACTTACTATTTCCATTTTAAGTTCAGAAAAACAAGGAAGTATGGAAGAATGTTTAGAAGAGAACAGGCAAATGGGCATATCTTGGGGATATTGAGAGTTCAGTTCAAGACTATTGCAATAGCATAAGTCACCTGAATTGTTTGGTCTCCCAGTGCATTTAAAAGTTATATTTACACTATCATGTAGCCCATTAAGTGTGCAATAGCAATATGTTTTCAAAAACAATATATGTACTTCAATTTAAAAATACTTCATTGCTAAGAAATGCTAGCCATCATATGAGGCTTCAGCGGGTCATAATCTTTTTTGCTGGTGGAGGGTCTTGTCTCGATGTTGAAGGCCGCAGACTGATCAAGATGGTGTTTATGACAATTGAAATGACCTTGGCTGTTTCTTAAAATAAGATAAAATGAAGTTTGCTATATCATTTGACTCGCTTTCCCCACAAAAAATTTCTCATGTCATTTCATGCTATTTGATAGCATTTCTCCCATTGCAAAACTTCCTTCAAAATCAGTCAATCCTTTGAATCCCTGCAACTACTTTATCCACTATTGATGTCATGTTCTATATCCTTTGTTGTCATTTCAAAAATATTCACATCTTCACCAGGAGTAGATTCCACCTCAGAAAAGCTACCTGCTTTGCTCATCCATAAGCAGTAACTCCTCATCCATTGTTATTTTTTTTTTCATGAGATTGCAGCAATTCAGTCATATCTTCAGCCTACACTTCTAATTTGAGTTCTGTTGCTATTCCCCCACATTTGCAGTTACTTCCTAACCTATAGTCTTGAACCCATCAAAGTCATCCATGAATGTTGAAATCAACTTCTTTCAAACTCTTTTATGGTTGATATTCTGACCTCCCATGAATTATGAATATTCTAAGGATATCTGGAATAGTGAATTCTTCAAGAAGGTTTTCAATTGACTCTTCACATATCCATCAGAGGAATCACTGTCCATGGCAGCTATAGCTTTATGAAATGTTGTTCTTAAATAAGAAGACTTGTAACTCAAAATGACTCAGTGATCCATGGACTGCAGCATGGATATTGCATTACCAGGCATGAAAATAACAATCATCACATTGTACATCTCCATCAGAGCTCTTGGGTGACCAGTTGCATTGTCAATTAGCAGTAATATTTTCAAATAATTTTGTTATACTTAGTCCTTTACTACATTTTAATGTAATTTTACTGAAATATATTCACATACCATATGCTCATCCAAAGTGTACAATTATTCATAGTTTCATCATACAGTTGTGCATTCAACACCACAAGCAATTTGTGAACATTTTCATCACACCAAAAAATTAAATGAATGTAAGAATAAAAGTAAAAGTAAAAGAGAACACTCAAAGCATCCCACACTCTTCTTCCCTGCTCATTTACTTTTTAATTGAAATATATTCACATACCATACAATCATCCAAAGTGTAAAACAATTGTTCACAGTATCATCATATAATTGTGCATTCACCACCACAGTGAATTTTTGAACATTTTCAAGACTCCAAAAAATAAAATTAAGAATAAAAATGAAAGTAAACAACACTCAAAATGCCTCATACACCCCTCCTCCATATTATTCATTTACTTTTTGTCCCTGTTTTTTCTACTCATTTGTCTATACACAGGGTACAAAGAGAGTGAGCCATCAGATTTTCACAATCATGTGGTCACACCCTGTAAGATATATAGCTATACTTTCACCTTCAAGAATCAAGGATACTGGATTGCAATTAAACAATTTCAGATATTTCCTATGAGCTATTATAATAAACTAAAAAATAAAATGGGATATCTATATAATGAATCAGAGTTACCTCCAGAATGACTTCTTGACTCCATTTGAAATCCCTCAGCCATTGAAACTTTATTTTGTTTAAATTCTCCTCCCCTTTTTGGTTCAAAAGTCATTCTCAATCACACAATTTCCAGGGAGATATATAACCCTGGGAGTGATGTCCCATGTAGGGGGGAGGACAGTGACTTTACCTGCAAAGATGGCTTACAGAGAGAGGCCAGATCTGAGCAACAAAAGAGGCCCTCAGGAGTTACTCCTAGGAAAAAATATTAGGACTAGCCTTTCCTTTGTTATATCAAGCTTTGTAATGTCAAGCCTCAAGGTTGAGGGGTCAGCCTACTAAGCTGGTTGCCCCATGCTTGAGAGAATATAAGGAATTCCCCAGCTAGGGAAGTTTAGTGTTTCCAAATTTTTCCACAGCCCCTCAAGGGGGCTTTGTAAATCCTTTTTATTCTATGCCCAAATTACTCTGGGTTATATCAGGACTTCATACTAACCTGTACAAGCAACAAGGTCTCACTCCCTAGTCAAGGTTCCATGTAATTATGGCATTTGAGTAAACTGAGCATACAAGTTAAATTATGTACTGTGCTACAGAATATATAGATTTTGCACCATATAGCTATCTCTTCCTTTGGTCCCACACGGAAGTCAAAGTTTTAAAACGTGGTTAGTAACATCCTGTACCCTTTAGTTGGATCCACTCTAATCTCAACTGGGTCCATTTCATTTATATCTCCACTCAAAGTCTAGTCTTCTTTTCATCCCATTTAGCAGTTGTTTCATGGGGAATGCCAATACTCACAGCTGTCAAACTGTGTCTCTGAGTTCCAGGTGCCAACAGAAACCCAAAACTCCAGGGATTGACCATATCAAACACAAACAGCTCAGAATCTCAAAAATTTAGAAATAACTGTTATAACTCATGAATAAATGTGACTGCTGCAGGAGCTTACACTCTTCTCCAAAACTCACTCTCCTGTCTTTTCCTAGCTGAAGCACTCTTTAGTATTTCCTGTAGAAGATGCCTCCTGTTCATGAACTCTCTGTGTCTGTTTATCTGTAAATATTTTAAACTCTCCCTCATTTTTGAGGGACAGTTTTGTTGGATATACAATTCTTGGTTGGCAGTTTTTCTCTTTTAGTATCTTAAGTATGTCATACCACTGCCTTCTCACCTCCATGGTTTGTGCTGAGAGATTCAGACTTAAACTTATTAAGCTTCCCTTTTATGCGTTGGATTGCTTTTCTCTTGCTTCTTTCAGAATTCTATCTTTGCCTTTGATATTTAAAAATTTGATTGGTAAGTGTTTTGCTGTAGGTATATATAGATCAATTCTGTTTGGGGTATGCTGTGCATCTTGGACCTGTAATTTTGTGTCTTTCATAAGGATTTGGAAATTTTCATTATTTCCTCTATTATCCCTTCTGTCATTGTGCTGTTTTGAATGTATTATGTCCCCCAAAATGCCATTATCTTTGATGTAATCTTGTGTGGGCAGATGTTTCAGTGTTGATTAGATTGTAATTCTTTGAGTGTTTCTGTGGAGATATGCCCCACCCAACTGTGGGTGATGACTCTGATTGGATAATTTCCATGGAGGTGTTACCCACCCATTCAAGGTGGATCTAAATTAAATCACTGGAGCCATATAAATGAGATGACAAACAGAAGAAACTCAGTGCAGCTGTGAGTGATATTTTGAAGAGCAACTGAGTGACATTTTGAAGAGGAGCTACAGCCAAGAGGGACACTTTGAAGATTGCACAGAAGCTGAGAGAGTAGATGCAGATGAGAGACAGTTTGAAGATGTCTATTGAAATCAGACTCTTGCTCTGGAGAAGCTAAGAGAGGACAAATACCCCAAAAGCAAGAGTGATATTTCTGAGGAGCTGCAGCCTAGAGAGGAACATCCTGGGAGAAAGCCATTTTGAATCCAGAACTTTGGAGCAGACACCAGCCAGGTGACTTTCCAGCTAACAGAGGTTTTCCAGACACCACTGGACATCATCCAGTGAAGTTACCAGATTGTTGATGACTTACCTTGGACACTTTATGGCCTCAAAAATGTAACTTTGTAACCAAATAAACCCTCTTTATAAAAGCCAATCCATTTCTGGTGTTTTGCATTCTGGCAGCATTTGCAAACTAGAACAGTCACTTTTCCCTTCTCTTCTTCTGGGACACCTAAAACAAGTATATTCATGTACTTCATGTTGTCTTTCAGTTCCCTGAGACCCTGCTCATATTTTTCCATTCTTTTCCCTGTATGTTCTTTCGTATACAGGATTTCAGGTGTCTTGTCCTCCATCTCATTGATCTTTTCTTCTACTTCTCTAAATCTGCTGTTACATGTCTCCATTTTGAGTTTCATCGTTTCTATTTTTACTTTCATTCCCATTTCTGCCATTTGTTTTTCAACCTTACAGATTCTTCCTTATTATCACTCAGTGTCTTCTTTATATTCTTTATCTCTTTTGCCACATTCTCTCTCACCTCATTGATTCAATTTAAAGGTCTTTTTGAACATCTATAATTAGATGTTTCAGCTCCTGAATCTGTTGAAATGTTAGTATCTTCCTTTGTTTGGGCCATGTATTTCCATTTCCTGATGTGGCTTGTGATTCTCTGCTGTCTTGACATACACTTTTCTTGAATGGTTTATTCTGGGGTTTGTTTTCTCTCTTTTGCATAAGGTTTTCTTGTTGGTTGACTTTGATCTCTATCTTTTCTTTGTTTCTCTCCCCAGCCAGTTGTCTGATTGTCTCTGTCCCTCAGCCTTCTCCCCAAAATCAGGTGCCCACCATGGTATGCCACAGGGATGGAAGGTATGCACTGGGCACCTCAGCCAGTTCATTGTGTGTGGCAACACAAATCTGCCTGCTTCCAGTGGTGCTCTGTTTTACACCAGCTAGCAAGACCTGGGTTTGATTTGAGTTCCTGCTTTAACAGTTGAGTCTTTCCTATTTTTCAGCCAAAACAGGGCTGGGTTTCCAACTCCTGAGCTCCTAAGAATGGCCTTCCCAGCAGATGGTGCTGCTCCATAACATAATCATCTTCAGAGGGTGGTCTGTCTTGGAGCTTTGCCTCTGCTTCCCTTAAGGGTGAAGAAAGGGCTTTCAGATCCAGGACTGGAAACATGTCTCTCTCCATGTTTTCTCAGTCTTCTGGTCCCTTACTGATCTGGGCCTTGAAATATCCTTCCCTGTTCACTGGGTCTTCAAACAGTGAAAGTATTTTTCACTGCTGTGAGATTTTAAAATCTATGTCCCCAGTGGGAAGTGTCCCATCTGTTTCTTCTGTGCCTTTCCCACTCAGAGACCAAGTGAGTGGGAGGGGAGACAAATGGCTGGTCTGGAACAGAAAATTCCTACCTGATATTTCTTCTTTCTTCAATTTGGCATTTGCAGGGTCTTACTCTTGTCTATATCCTCCTTCAAACAATTCAGAATTGTCTTTCTTTTGTTGAATCTCTGGAGAGACTTTTTCAGTAGCTGTTTACATCACTGTGTTGATGATGTCAATCTAAAGACTTTTTTTTTGTCTGAGCAGTAGGTCTCAAAAGTGAGTTTAAAATATTCAGTAAAATATGTAGTCAACAAATGTGCTGCCATCAAGGCTTTGTTTTTCCATCCATTGGCAGGGCATATTTAGCATAATTCTTAAGGGACCTAGGATTTTTAGAATGCTCAATGAGAATTGGCTTCAACTTAAAGTTGCCACCTTCATTAACCCCTAATAAGAGAGTCATTCTGTCATTTGAAGCTTTGAAGTCAGTCATTGACTTCTTCTCTCTAATTATGAAAGTTTCTAGATGGCATCTTCTTCCAATAGTATAATATTTCACCTAAACTGAAAATATATTGTTTACTGAAGGCACTTATATCAATAATCTTAGCTACATCTTCTGCATAACTTGTTGCAACTTATACATCAACAATTGTTGCTACACCTTGCATTTTTATGTTATGTAGACAGCTTTGTTTTTCCTTAGACTTCATGAACCAAGTTATGCTAACTTTAAATATTTCTTCTGAAGCTTCCTCAACTTTTTCAGCTTCATAGAATTGAAAAGTCTTTAAACTTCTCTCTGGATTAAACTTTGGCTTGCAGTAATGTCCTGACTGGTTTAAACTTCTATCCCCACCACTAAAACATTGTCCATATTAGCAATAAGGATATTGTTCTTTCTTATTATTCAGAGGTTCACTTGGGTAACAATTTTAAATTCCTCCAAGAACTTTTCCTTTGCATTCACAAATTGGTTAACAGTTTGGCACAAGAAATATACATTTCAACCAACTTCAGCTATCAACATGCCTTCCACCAAGCTTAATCACTCCAGTTTTGCTTTAAAGTGAGAGATGCACAACTCTGCCTCACTTGTGCAATTAGAGTCTTTACATATTGAGAAATACAATTAAATAAGAATGTAGAGTCTTGATCATGAAAGAATACAAAATACTGTTGAAAGAAATTAAAGAAGTCCTAAAAAATGGATAGATTTTATGTTCCTAAAATGGAAGACTAAATATTGTTATGAAGTCAATTATACTCAAAGTGATTTTCAGATTTAATGCAATCCCAATCCAAATCTCAATAACCATCTCTGCAGAAATTGAAAGGAAAATCATTGAATTCATTTGTAAGGGTAAGGGGCCCTGAATTGTCAAAATCATTGAGAAAAAGTATAATTAAGTTGGTGTACTCAATTTTACTGATTTTAAAACTTATTAAAAATGTACAGTAATCAAAATGGCCTTGCATTGTCACAAGGACTGACATACATACCAATGGAATTAAATTTAGTGTTCAGAAAGAAACCTTTATATTTATGGCAAACTGAATTTTGGCAGAACTGCTAAGCCCAGTGAATGGGAAGCAACTAGTCTCTTCATAGTGCTGGAAAAACTGGATATACCCATGCATACAAATAAACATGGGCCACTGTGTTACACCATATACAAATATTACTGCAAAATAGATAAAAGGCCAACAATGTAAGAACCAAAGTACAAATGCCTGGAAGAAAACATAGGAAAACACTTTCAGAATCCTCTCTTATCCATGGATTTTATTACATCAAAAGCTTGAGCAACAAAAGAAAAAATGGATAAATTGTTTTCATCAATATTAAAACTTGCATGAATGAAAGAATTTAATTAAGAAAGTAAAAAGGCATCCTAGGGAATGGGTGAAAATATTTGGTAATGATATATCTCATAAAGGTTTACTACTGAATATATAAACAACCCCTACAACAAAGCAACAAAAGGGTCAACAATCCAATTTTTAAATGGACAAAATACTTAAATAAATATTTCTCCAAAGAAGATATACAAATGTCAAGTAAGCCCAAAAGTGATACTTATATTCATTAGCCATTAGGTAAATGCCAATCAAACTATGATGAAATTTGACTTCACACCCAACAAGAATGGATAATACATTTTTTAAAATGGAAAATAAATTTTGGTGATGATGTGGAAAAATAGACATTCTCATACATTGTTGTCAGGAATGTAAAATGATGCAGCCATTGTGGCCAATCCTCAGACAGTTAAATATATAATTGCCATATCACCCTGTAATCTCACTTCCAGGTGTATACCCAAATTACTGAAAGCACAAATTTGACCAAGTCTGTGTACACTATGTTCACAGAGACATTGTTCCAAAATGCCAAATGGTGTAAGCAACCTAAGAATCTATCAAGTGATGAATGGATAAACCAAATGTTCTTTCTACATAAAATGGAATATTCAGCCAAAAAAACAATGTAGCTCCCATATTTGCTTTAAACATGGATGGGCCTTGAAGATATACAGTTTGTTGAAATAAGCCATACACAAAAGGAGAATATTGTATGTTATTCATATGAAATATTGTAATATGCAAATTCATATTTAGAAACTATAATACAGGTTACCAGGGACAGGAATGGGGGTAATGGATGGTGTGTTAATGCTTATTTATTACAGAGTTTCTGTTTGGGGTGATGGAATAATTTTGGTAATTGATGGTGGTCATGGTTGCATAACATTGTGAATGTAATTATCAAATGAATTATATGTTTGAAAGTGGTTAAAAAGGGATATTTTATGCTGTCTAAATTTTACCACAATAAAAATGTATTAAAAAGTACAAAATTTCCAATCAAATCAGTGAACCCTAAGGTCAACTATAGAGTATAATTAAAAGTAAAAATTATAATGTTGTTTCATCAATTTAACAAAGTTACCAAAATAATGCAAAATATTATTTAAAGTGAAAATTGTGGGTTATAAGGGAATTCTGTGGTTTGCTTCTGCATGATTGTTCTGTAAAACTAAAAATGTCCTATGAAAAACAAATGAGAGAACACATTGTACTCTGTGAAATAAGCAAGGCATATGAGCACAAATAATGTATGGTTTTACTTTATCAAATATATATAAATTGCAAATTCATAAAAAGTGACAGTAAATTAGAGTGTACAAGAAGAGGAAAACAGAAGAAATGGAAGGGTTGCTTGGTGGGTATAGAGTATTTATAAATTAGTTAATTTTAAAATAAAATTAAATTAAAAATCCATGCATTGATTCTTCATATTGGAAATGCAAGCCTGGATTTTATATTAAATTCCCTATAAATTGAATTTAAAATTGAGGATGGCAGCAGGGCATCCATATAATTGATGTAGATCCCAAACTTTATGAAGAAAATTCACTCTCTCATTCTGTTACATTCATAATAAAAAGTACTTAAAGTTTGGGATGACATGGACCAATTTGTCTAATTATGACATGGGGGAATTGAACTCTCAACCTTAAATACCATGCTGTGACCTACAGTCCTTCAAATTGGGAGTTTCAGTCAAGCAGGCTCTCCCCTGAACATCATTGTCTGCATAAGGAGGCCAATGCCTGGCCATGTCTTCCTTCCAGGCCAAAGTATGGTGTCTCAACCTTCCTCACCCACCTGGCCAAGATGCAGCAGTAAATCCACAGTCTTCCTTCATGCCCCAGGAGAAACACAGCTCGGCCCAGTGAGTTCCGTAGGTGATATTAGATATAGCAGAGTATGAAGCAACATTGTTTTATACCATTAGAGAAAAAAGACAGCTAAATGAGTGTGCTCTGAAATGCAATATTTCAGTTCTGAGGCTAATGGGGTTTAATTTTTGACTATTGAAGGGATTTCATTGGAGTCCTTCCTAATCATTCCCTTATCCACCCTCAGTTTCCAGTATTCATTGAAATATTCTCCAATGGAACAGAAATGGGTGAACCTAGAATGTCCAATATGCACTCCAAAATTATCATGAAAGTGAGGATTATGATGATGACAAAAAGGATGACAGAAAACAAAGTACCATGATGCATTTTTGTGTTTCTCTTAGTGCAAAGTTCTGAGCCTACTTTTCTAAATTTCATCTGCATAATCATCCCCCCAAAAATTGCAAATTTTATAGCTTTTTCAAATGAAGAAGTGATGATGTCATTTTTATTTAATTTTTTACAAGTTCTAGTGAAGAAAGGGGTCACAACAAGTTGAACTTGGCTATTGACACTCCAGATAGAGAATAACTTTGGTACTCTCCCTTTAATCCAACCTATAATTCAATTTTTGTTGTCTCTAAAGTCAGAGTGCTTGGAGAGAAATCACTAAGTTCCATTCATCTGATTCCCTAGAGCATATATAGTCCATGGTGGCAACCAAATAAAAAATATCTCCTAAATATTGATTACATTTTTAACTTCACAGGGACAAAGTGCATTTAATATGACTCCCACAAAATGAGTGGCTACCTGTGCCTTCACCCCCTCCAAAGAGATGCAGTAGATCTAGAGACAAGAAGAAATAGTGCTTTAATGTTTTGTGTCATGGCTTTTCTGCAGAACCTATTATTCATTTAATAGACTCTCCAATACTATAGTATTCAAAAATTTGACAGGTTTTCATGAAAATTAAAGCAATAAGACTAAATGGAGGAGAACAAGGGGAAAGTACATCTTATTTTGTAGTCTGAGACACATTTTAATATTCCATTTTTCCACATTTCAATTTCTGAAGATAGGATAGTCTTCCACATATCTGACACATACTTAAAAAAAGGTAAGCAATATTTTTTGGAATAGTATCCTATTAATAGAACTGTCCCTAAAATTATCATTAAAATCTAATATTAAAATTCTGATTCTATTTATTAAGTGCCAAAATTTTCAGGATATTAAAGATATGTAACTCATATATTTGTTCTTTAGCCCCCTCCACCATAGAGGATTTTGCTTTGTTCTTCAAACCAGTTTTGGTCCCAGAGAGCAAACAGAAGCAAATCTATGAATTTCTCCTCTTTACTGGGAGTGAGTTTATCTGAGAGAATGCCAAATGTGCTTTGCTTTTAAGGGCTTTTGACACAAAAAATACAGTGCACCATTGTGTTTCCCATGAGTAGTACTACTTTATACAGTAGAGTTTGGAATCTGAGAATATAAATAGCTCCTACTGAAGATGAAAGTTTCACATGGAGCAATAATATTATGACTATTACTAAAACAGTATCAGGTGTATTTATGATTCTAGAGCTTAACAATTAGAGCAAGTCATTAATTAAATTTGAATTTCATATTATGAAACAAATATAGCCAATTAATAGCAAATTTGAACATGCATAGATTACTACTCATACAATAACACTTCATGAATTTACATTATAGAAATTCTCAGTTGTGTAGATGGAGAGTGGAAGGAGAATTTTGAATGGATTTTTAAAATAAGAAATTGACAAATAAAGTGATGCCCATCCATGAGGTAATAGCATGCTTCAGTTAAACTAGATTTTAACTATATGTATGTAATGCACAGAGAGACATTAAGCATAATGTTGCAGTAAACAAGAATGTATTAGTGGTCACGTATTTAGTAAAAACTACTGAGGAAAATTTACAAGAAGATTCTTTGTGAATAGTTATATCAGTGCTAATGTCATAGAAACATTATCAGGTAAATATACCAAGCATATTCATGACAGTGGTTGCCCTAGAGGGACAGATGCAAATTAAAAGGATAATGCAGGGATAAGAGGAAAGTCAGATGTTACTAGCCGCAGCTTAAATCGCTATACAATTTCAAGCAATTATTTGTATTTTTAATATGGTTCTTGGCTAGTCATGATAATAATAATGGGTGAAATTAATGGAGCATTTCTATGTTCCTGACATTTTTCTAAGGAAATGTTTCATTACTCTAGAGGCCTCCTTTGTAGAACTTCTGATACCATTGGTCCTCAACTGTAGCTTTGGGTCTGTATATTTTAAGAAAAC